>NW_026596040.1:1899598-1923422 GCF_907164565.1 Psammomys obesus | reverse complement strand
ATAGATAGATAGATAGATAGATAGATAGATAGATAGATAGATAGATAAGTAAATGGATGAATGAATAAATAGATAGATAAATAAATAGATAGATAGATAGATAGATAGATAAATAAATAAATAAATAAATAAATAGATAGATAAATAAATAAATAAATAAATAAATAAATAAATAAATAAATAAAAAGGATAGGGGATATAGGGCAAGCCAAAGTTTGTTGTCCCTTCAGGAACTTTTAACTCGGCAAGGAGCCGAGGGTGGAGACTGTGTCAGGACGTGTGCACAGCAAGAAGTGAAATAACAGCTGATTGCTTTGTGTATCGGTCCCAGCCTCTCAGGTAAAGCCGAGGTACATATGCATAATCATGTTTCCCAGTGTAAGGGATATAGTTAGTCTGAGAGTTATAGCGCTAGATGATTGTGTGTATGCAACATCACTGCATAGTTTTGAACCAACCTCTCAAAGGTCAATCCTTAGATTTGGTTCTTAATGCAAGTAAGAAGCAGATTAAATTCAAGCTGCTTAGGAGCCTACTGCTGGAATGAAACTGTGTGGGATTTCACAATGAACTCGTTTTTATATGAACGTAGCTAAAGACACTCTAGAATAATGATAAAAATATAATGCAGAAAAATAAGGTAAACTAATGTATCCACTTATTAGCATTATCAAGTATTGTGTGCAGAATGTAATTGTGTGTGCTGTGCTTTTGTAGAACCAGAAATACCAAAAGCTGGTTTATAACCATATCACCACATGCATGTGATAATACGATAGGACGTGACAGGATGATAGAACGTCACATGATGCTGTGTCATAGACAGAAAATTTTTAGCTTCATCACAATTTTATGGGACAGCCATCATATATTCAGTCTACTGCCAACCAACACATCATAGGTGGTTCTGACTGTGTATATGTTATGAGAAACAAATTGTGTAATTTCAAGGACACGCCTCAAAGATGTTAAATGCCCTTTAAAGTTAACATTGCCCAATCTATGATGAATGATAAAAATCTTGTTGCTGACTTGCTGGGTTTTTTTTTTTTTTTTTTTTTTTTGGACTCAGAACATTAAATAGCATTAAATAGTAAATTTAAAGCACCATGACTACTTGAGCGAAGCCATGAAAAAAAGAAAGGGTCCTCTCTCAATATCTCCTCTAATGGTACCCTGCCCCTACTTGTTGAGTAAGAAGTCCTATGTTTCACTTTTATCTTGACCCTGCCAGCAAGTTATCCCTGGCCTAGGAACTCATCTGAAGTATCATCTGAAGTACAGTCATGGGCCCATGTGGGAGACTGAGAACCACAGGTCTGAATCATTCTGGATGGAAAATCCCAATGACTCTAGCACTTCAGAACCTCCAGGTCACGGCTCCTTGTTGCTTATCTGCTCTAAAACAGCTCCAAGATGCCACAAGCAGTGCAGCCTTCAGATCAGGTCTCCAGGTGTCTACCACCTAAAGCTGGGGTGTTTCTCTTGTGCCCTGTATCTTTGTGATAACTTAGGCAGGACTTAGACTCTCTAATCTTCCATTTTCATGACTTTGAAATGGGGACATTAATGCTGGGTTCACTGAGGGGATAGGGAATTTAATTAAGCTACTGTGTATACAACGTTTATCATAGTGTCTGGAATCTTATAAACACCCATGGAAAGGAGCCTTGCAAATGGCTTATTTATAAGTATTATCCTTTATTGTTCCTTTGTCAGTACTCATTAGCTTCATCCTAGACAAATCTCCAAGGTGCCATCTATGCTTGGCTCTCTCTGGATGATCCCTCTGCCTTTAAATAAGACAAAAAAAAAAGAAAGAAAAAAGAAAAGAAAGAAAAGGACAAGAAAAATGTGAAAGTTGAAGTGCATCAGTAGCAGTGAGAATAGGCTGAGACCATGAATAGGCTGATTATACTCTTGATTAGGCATTTTCTTATGTGAAAATGCTGTGTTCTGCCTTCTTAGATAATTTTTTTATAATCCCAAGGCAGAGAAAGTTGGGCCCTCTCATCTAGCTGATTATTGTGTAGTAGGTAGAAATTTCAGGACCATAAAGAGGCTGGGCTTCTAGCTGGACCTACTAAGGTCCTGATTGCCACTTGTTGGCCAGTTGTCTACGGAAAGTGACAGACTGGCTTAAATACAAAGACTTGTATTTGCAGATTTGGGGGAAGATTTAGGCAAGGAAGGTGTGTCCAGCTTCAGGGGCCTGGGGCAAGTATGCTTTGTGCTTCCTGTGATGACCAGGAACCCATTTAGTAAGACCAAGTTCAGTCATTCAAATACTTGAGGAAATAATCTTTTAACTCTCTAACATCCTCACCTCTACTAATGTGAAAATAATTTCGCCTGGTCACCCCTGCATATGAGCCCAAAAATCTGCACAGAGCTCTTTCCAAACCAAGCAAGCTTCAAAGAACCTGAGGCAGTTTTGTCAGTAATGCTGTCTTCAAAACAAAGGTGCTGAGAAACCCCACAACCTGGGGTTGTGATTATGCCTCTCTGTCTGACATGCTGTAGGATCCAAGCAGTGAATTTCCATGTGTCTATTGCAAAAGTAGAAAATGTATATTAGTGCCAACCTCTAAAAATCTGTCTATAGAAAAAGGTCAGTGTTGAATACTTGCTGCTCTCTCTTGCTGAGCTCTAAAAGGAAGGACAATGTTGGACTGCGTCTAGAAGGGGCAGCACCATATCTCACAGTTAAAGCGAGGCTGGCCAGGGTTTCCTCCACACAGACTGGGGCACACCTACAATGGGCTCTCAGAGGCGCTCCGAGGAAGAGTTACCTGTGTTCTGCTGCACCCATGCCTTGATTCTAACGTGGATCCCACAGTCCCTGAGGATAAGCCTTGCCTTAAGACATCTTTGCTTTGCAACAGCCATTCTTAATTTTTAATGTGTCTGGATGCCCCTAGAAATCCTCATGCAGTGTAGATTGTGGTTTGGTAGGTCTGCGTGAAACTGTCTAATAAGCTCCCGGGGGGTGGGGGGGTGCTGTGCATTCTAGACCCCACAGGCTAGAACAGCAAGGCTTCACTCTTTCGGCAGCAGCATGAGTTTGCAGAGCTCATAGGCAAAGGTTGTTGTCTTTAAGGACACCATGGAGTTGAAGCTAGTGGGTGAGTGATGGTTGCCACCTGTTACCAGAAAGGGAGCCTAGAGAGAGGCATTAGATGTGCCAGCTTGGGCTTCTAGTCTTCCAAGAACAAAGAATTAATTTCTAAGCAAATTTCTGTAGGCTGGAGATGAGAGATGTTTCAGGTAAGGCTATTTCTGAGCAGTGTTTTACCTGGAAAAATATTTCAGCAACTAGAACTCTGTGAGACATCTTTAATGATGCCAAGGCTTGCAAGGGCAACTTCGCCCAACATCCAGCACCTGGCCTTATCCTGCCTCTTCCTGTCCAAGGCCAGATCTCTATATGTAAGAACAATAAAAGCATCATGTTTTACAGTCCCACAACAAAGTGGGTGTTCTATCCCTCCTGCTTTTAGCTCTCACTGCCCACTGCCCCCCAAGCCTCTGCTATATTTGGCCATTCAAGAAATTGTCACACTTTGAGTGTCAGAGTAAATGCACAAGGAGCGCCGGGGGACTAGGAAGTGACCCTCAGCCTTATGTAAGAAGAGAAAGTTGCGTGGAAAATCAGCACTCTTTTGATAGCTGCCATCTTGCCATCCTAACTCATCACAAAATCTCCCCCACCAGAGACAAACACTAACACATCAAGCAATACCCATTGAAAAACTACTCAAGAGCCCCAATGGTGCCAGCTAAGTTCCTGAGATCTGCCATGCAGCAGCTTGTCCAGCGTTAACAACACTGAAAATGTCCAGAGACTCAATTAAGAGCTAATCTGATGCCACATGCTGGCAATCCCAGCTCTCAGGAGGCTGAGGCAGAATAGCATGTTTTATGCTTGCATGTAGAATGCATAGTAAAACCACCCTGTTTCCAAAACATTTGAGTTTTTGTTAAGAGGGTAAATCTCAAGGGGTGGGAAGGAACCCTTAGTGTCTTGATAGTGGTGACGGGTCAGTGGGTATAAGCATATGTTAAAATCTATGAAATTCTATATATTAAATAGGTGTACTTTTATAGAACACCATACTTCAATAAAGCAATTAAAATGAAGTACAGAGAATATACGAGCACAGCATGCATATATAGGCATGAAAGCTTAGAAACAGAAAATTTTAAGAAGAAGGTAGAAAATGAGATCACTTATGAAAATATAGCACTTGGCAAGCCTGCAAAGACCGTGCAAGGATAAAGAGTTAGTATTCTGTTAAAGACATTTAGTATGCAGGTACCACCGCTATCAGAATATAAAAAAAGCATCCCAGCTAAGCAATAAAAATAGAATATATACATAAAGTCTAAGTGATATAAGCAAATAAATAAATAAGAGAAAACCGAGAAACACTTGACAGGAAGGTAGCGGAGAATTGTCTGAAACATGAAAACATCATATCTGCATCTCTGATGCTCAAATAGATTGTGACCCCTCAGGTGCAGGGAGAGCATATCCTCTCTCTCTCTCCCTCTCTCCCTCTCTCCCTCTCTCCCTCTCTCCCTCTCTCCCTCTCTCCCTCTCCCTTTCCCTCTCCTCCTCCCCCCTCTCTCCTTCCCTCCCTCCCTCCCTTCCCCCTTCCCTCTCTTTCTTCTTCCTCCCTCCCCTTCCTATTCAAACATTCTGGATTGTGAACTATGCCATTTCTCTGTTGCAGTCCTACCTCAGAGCCTGACTCGTGGTAGAAGTCCATCCATCACATACCATCACTGCATGGCTAGTAGTCCTTCTGCTAGCCATGGACTCCACTCGACCCAGCGAAACTAGCAAGGGCCTCCCATTGAGCTAGATTCGACAGGGAAATGCAGCTGGAGCCAATGCAGAAGTGGACCACTTATGTCCTGCATATTGCCAGACACCGCTATCAGGGCCTGCTGCGACCATGCTGTGTGTCGACGGTGCATCAGCTGGAGGTAGCAACTACATTTGAATCACACATCTGCAAACCGAGACTCCTGTAACTCTAGAAGCCCTCAAACTCTCTGTGTCTCAGTTTAGCAGGTAGCTCAGAGTTGCTGAGGATTCAATAAGATAATAATGGCACATGAATTTTTTTTAACATAACACTCAGCGTATGGTAACAATACATGTCTGCCATGTACCATGGTGCGATGATCCCTGACCGCACAGCAGATGTTTGCAATATTTTCTGAGCTACATAATAAATGTCTTACACTTTGTGAGCTAAAAAATGTCTCTTTCATAACAACTCAACTGCCATCGTAGCCGACATGAAGATAGCTGCAGAGGATACGCTATTGAACCTCATAACAGTTGAACATGTTTTTAAATATTTTTCTTCTTTTGGAGTTTTCAAGAGAATTTAAAAATGAGTCTGGAGAGATGGCTTAGTGGTTAAGAAACACTTGTAGCTCTTGCAGAGAAGCAGAGTTCAATTCCTATAATTCACACCAGTGGCTTAGAGCTGCCTGCAACTCGAGTCCTGGGGGTACCCTCTTCTGGCCTCCATAAGAACAAATACAAATACTTCTAAGACACACACACAAGAAACACAAACATTTTTAAAGAACAGAAAATTTTAAAATGTAAAACCCATGCGCGGTCAAATGAATCCTATCTGGCCAATGAGCTATGGTTACTGCTAGCAGTGGGAAGTGAAATGATTCAAGTGTTATAATACAGTATTTGTTCAAAGTGCGGAGCAAAGAGGGACTCATTCTGCCTCCCAACAAAAGGGGGGCTATGAAGGGTTCTGCTGCTGATGGTACGCTTGGGCTGGGTTTTTGAGGTTGAGTAGAAGTTGTCCATACAAGACTGGTAAAAGGCAAGCAAGCAACCATAAACATAGAGAATGATCAAGAAGGGCGATGTCTTTCCAAGGCATTACCTAAAGGTAACTGCTGCACAGAAAGCTACACTACAAAGAGGGTGAAGAGAAAGGATTCTTGTGATTGCAGTTGTTAATGAAACATTCACTTGTTTGCGTACTTTTTCAGCCCTCATTTGATTCCAGATAGTTACACAGAGCCCCAGATTAGACCTTGGATGTGCTCTCAGTTATCAGGTTTCAGAATACTCAGCCTTGGTCTCCATCCCCTTTTCTGAGAGACCAGGCACTTCCTCAAAGTTCTTTCTAAAATTCTCCAGAAAGGCTTCTGTGGACAGAGGACATAGCCTTTCTCTATGGACGAGTTTGCTATTCAAGCTGAAGGCAAGGTGAAAATCAGTCTCTCTCTGTGTGTATGTCTATTTCTCCAGCTAAATCTATCTAATTCTGTGTATCAGTGATTGAAGAGGACCTCATACATGCTCAGTAAGAGTCCATGACTGAGTTCCATCCAAGGTCCTATTTTTACTTTTTCAGACATGTTCTCACTGAGTGGATGGCTTTATACTTGCTACAGCCGCCAGGCTGTCGTTGAAGGTGTCTTCCTCAGCCTCTCAAATAGCCAGGATTGCAGGCCCGTGCTACTCCATCTGGACAAAATCTTAGTAAGATTCCTCCACTTTCATTTTATTAGTAAATTAACTAGTTGCTTTTCTTAAATGTTTATTTTTTTAATATTTAAAAATTATTGCTCTTGTTATCTTACTCTTGTTATCTCTTTCAGTCTCGCTATGAAAGAAAATTGGCCAAGTATTTTGTCAACAGCAATCGTTTCTCTGGTTGCTTTTTATTCAGATGTAGAAAGGCTTAGTTTAAAGGGGATAGTTCATCATGTTTTTTAACTGAGCAAACACACATCAAGTAGATATGCACCTGACACTCTGCAGGACACAAAGTATGTCCAAATTCTGGGTTACATTCTCTGTCCTTATGGTGTCTTAAAGAGTGTATTACAGTGTGGTGGAGCAGATGCCAGTCTCACCAAAGGGAAGATGCTTAAACAAACTGACCCCCCCATCAGCTCCTACAGGGACCCAGTGTTTTCATCTAGGGCTGTGCCTTCACCCCTCCATCCCTCCTGCTGTGTAGGTGTTCTAACCCTCTCAGGAAAGACTAAGGCAGTACTGAGGTGGGGAGCAATGCCCTCAGAGACACAACCACAGGAAGATCCTGAAGGCTCAGAGTGGATTGGAAGAGCTGGGATGACCTGTCTTTGTCCAGGTCATCCCTGCTGTTTCTGAATCCATTGTAAGATGATTAGGAGGACTAAAAGCAAGCCACCCTTGCTTTGTCATAACTACTGTCATCACAGTAACCGGTTTCCACAGATTCAATAACAGTGTAAGACAAAAAGCCTAGCAGGGAGTGAGGAACCAACCCTCCGAGGCAAGAGGCATGCCTGGCAAATGGGGTGGGCAAAGTATTCAAACAGCCTAGGAAAGCCATGGCCACCAGGGGAGGCTGCCCAGACCTGTGTCTTTCTGTTTACATTTTAACCCAGTCATCTCGGAAGCAAAGGGAGGGTTTGCCAGCTTGTGCCTCTTCTGCACGAGAAAGGATTGAGAAAAGAGGGTGTGATAGCGGAATTGATTTTCTCTGCAGATTACTTCCTCTCTCACCTTCAGGTTTCAGGGCTGTCCTTACAAAACACTGAACGATTGTCTGTACCCATTGCAGAGAGACTGCAACACAACAATTAATTTCCGTGACAAAAACAGAACAAAACAAAAACCAAAACGCTTAATTTTTTGAAAATTTATCTCCGAAAATTTATATTACCATGACTCTGGATAAGAGATATGAAATGAAAACAATAATTAAATCCAAAGGAGACCCATTTGTCACAGAGACATATCTGATTTCAGGGCCTGGTCAGAAGGAAAACTTATGCATGCAGATGAAGGCCAAGAGGAACCAAGCTCTTAGGAACCTGTGTTATTTTTAAGGTGAACTTTTGCTTTCTTTGTTTTCATTGGTACTGAGCGGGAAATGTTAAACAGTACAATCTTCTCTCCAAGGACATTTGCTCTGGAGGGAGCATAGCACACATCTCATAAGATTCAAATTCATCTTCACTGCTATTTCCTGACCCAATCAGTTGCAGTCTCTAGAGGTTACGGTGAGGACAGCTATACTAGCCTTCCTCATGCATCCAGGAAGACAGCTCCTGGCTCTTCCTATGGAGGGCCTTCTCTCAATTGTCAGGTCTCAGATTCAGCGTCACTTCCCAAAGAGACCTTTGCTAACAGCTGTACCAGCTGCTTGCTGCTGGCTCATTCAATTTATTTCTCAGTCGCTTTTATGGCCCATAATACAATCTCCTTAATCTGGCTTATTTGCTAGAACATCATGCCTGATTTATTTACTGCTGTGTCCTGGCACCTAGCAATGTTTGGCTAATGAATAAATGAATGAAGGAGACAGCAGACCAATCATTAGGCTTTGTAGTTCACATTTTTTCTAGATTTCTAAGAATTCTCTGACGAAAGAGCTGCTGTCCCTACTTGGTGGACACAGAAACAAATGTCAGGATAAAAGCAGAGAGTAAGGGCTTTCATTGAGGTGTCTCTGACACCAAAACTATGTTGTTTCTACCAAATCACATTACCTTATAAGTAGGAAACATTTTTCATAAAACAGAAAGTGTTATACTATCTTTAATATCCAGAAACATTGGGCCCCAACCTTATAGAATTTCATGGTCTTAAATCAAAACTCTTAATTACTTGTTAAGTGAGTTTGACATACTTAATCACAACACACACATCTAATTCACGAGCTATTATAAATGAGATGTCAATCATAGTCATTATCTGATTAAACACTATACATCCATTAACCATGAATGATTCCTCTTTATGGAAAATGATGGTTAATGAATGTATATTGTTTACTCAGATAATGACTGTGATTGACATCTCATTCATGATTGCTCATGAATTGGCATCCCATGTGTATAATTCAGAACTGTAACCTTCATGCAAACATAATTTATAAGACTGTTTTGTTTAGATATCCATAACCTTCAGGAAGCATATATACAACATAAGCCCTCTAAGTATAAACGGAACAATATGTTTCCATGGGTATGTACATGGATGCAGATAAATAGACAAATATCCATGCTCACATGCACATATAAACTAGATAGTTTTATATAACCATATAAAATTATATCTCTCCATGAATTATCTGTGGTTAGAGTATCAGTCTCAGAAAAGACTCCTGGGCTCAGATTTTTTGGTTCTGTTGCTCTCCTTGTGAAGCTCCACTCCCTTCCAGGTCTTACTATCTCCCCTTTCTTCGATAAGATTCATTCATGGAGATAACCTAGAACTCCTGCACAGATGTAGTCTATGGCAGCTCAGTGTCCAAGTGGGTTCCCTAGTAATAGGAACAGGGGCTATCTCTGAAATGAACTCAGTGGCTGGCTCTTTGGTCACCTCCTCCTGAGGGGGTGGGGGACAGCCTTACCAGGCTACAGAGGAAGACAATGCAGCCAGTCCTGATGAGATCTGATAGACTAGGGTAAGGTGGAAGGGGAGGAAGACCTCCCCTATCAGTGAACTGGGGAAGGGGCATATAAGAAGATGAGGGAGGGTGGGATTGGGAGGGGAGAAAGATGGGGCTACAGATGGAATACAAACTGAATAAATTGTAATAAATAAATAAGTGAAAAATTATATCTTGCTGGAAAACTGAACATGCCCAAGATATATTGGCAAGAGACATAGTGAGCCCATTTTATTTGCTAAGTTTTGATTTGTTTGTCTGTTTTCTGATTTAGTTATTAAAGCCAAGATTGGCTTTAAATTTTTATGCCTTCTGTCATTGATGTACTTGTCAAAATCAGAGTCTCTTTAGCCTGCTTCTGTTTCATAGCAGCAGCAGCAGCAGCAGCAGCAGCACAGCGCAATCTGTGTGTACCTCCCTGATGCCATTAAACAGAGTGCTTTCTGAAGTATGAAACCCACACCACTGACAGCACAGAGATGATTTATGCGGGACCCTCCACAGAGATGAGGTGGGAAAACTGTGGTAGGACCCTGTGTGGACTTCCAGAGTGGATCCAGGCGCAGGCTGCCATGACCATTTTCACACAATCTCATATTTACACATTTCCTTCTATTCCTGGCAAAGGATATTAGCTTCCCATTTAGACAGGAATTGGAGTTGTCTCCTCCTTGGAAGAATACATTTAAAGAAAATACATGTCCTATTAAAACATGTTATGTAGAAACAAATAAATAGAAATCTAAAGCGTAGTATTTAAATAAGCATCATTAGGTAGACAGTGTAGGTGAAATAATGGAAATCATGTGTAAATGACTGCTGGAGAAAAACAGAAGTCTTAAAATCAGGGTTCAGGAGTCAAGAACAGAGCAAACTTGACTAAGCTACTTAAGCTCATCTAAAGATGGCTTCAGTAGCCTTAGAATGTTTCTCCAAGGGGAAAAATCTTGCGTATGCACGATAAATTATCTTTGTGATGATAACTTTTATTACTGTGAATGAAGTACCTGGCACAGAACCTGGCATAAAGCAAATGTTTGGCGCATCTGAATGAACACTCCCTCGCTGGGGTAGCTTCCTTCACCCGCTCTGTAGGATGCGTGCGTGAGAAGACGGTACCGTGTGTGACTGATGTGGTGTGAAGGAGTGTACATAAACAGTGACCAGTCTCGCCAGCGGTGTTTAGGAGGGACATATGCTGAAAAGACAAAATATCCTATAGATGCAGAGCAGCTTTTCCCATGTGGAGAACATGCCCCACTTCTCCTGTGATGAATGAATGTGTGTTAACTCTCTTTGGTCAGTTTGGGCTCATAAATGAAAAGATTGGAACAGTATGAATCTTGGGAGGACTCAAGTCCTCTCCCGGGGGCGGGGGGGGGGGTTATACATCAGGAAAGTCTATCCCAAATCCAACACCCTTTGAAGATGCATCTCAGGAAGGGAACAAATTAAGATGGACAACCAGGCCTGGTTTGGAAAATAGACTCCAAGGGTTTTAAAGAATCATGGGGAAATGGTTATTGATTAAAGCCAACCTGAGGACCCCAGTGAGGATAAGCGGAGATAAATGGAATTAGAAATATATTGGCTTAACAGAAGCTTGTGAATCAAGAAAATGGAAGCTCGCCAAGACAGAGACCTTTCCTAGAGAACAGGGTGAGAAAGGGAAACAGGCGCCGGGGAACTGGACCTCCGCAGAAGGTGGACAGACAGCGAGCGCATCGTGCCCTGCACTTGGACACTCTGCCATTTCTTCATCTGGCCTCGCGCATGCTCCGGAGAGGAGTAAAGGGAATGGGGCTGCGACACAAACACTTCAGTATGCGTTTTTAAATAGTCAGCAGTGCTTTGCATAATTACAACCTCACTCTGCTTCTAATTCAACTAGTGGGAATTTCTAAATACCATCTAATACCTCCTAATACAGACTCAGGCTGGTTCAAAGATATTTCTGTAAAACTTGGTCTGAATTGGGACTACAACGTCGTTCTAAAAAATGCGTTCAATTGTCTTGTCTTCTCAGTCTCTCCTGTTGCAGCTCTCCAGACAGAGCTTTTTTTTACATACTATTCACTTGGTGGAAGCACTAAGACAACTGTCCTGTAGATTGCTAAACCTTGTACACTAGTGATCTGCTGCTAGGTGAGACTGATCCATCCCTACCCAACCAACAGGATCTGGAAGCAGAAGTCCCCAAAACTGAGAAGAACTGGACATCACCCATGTGCCAAGGTCCCCTGAACAGTCTCTGAACCGTGCTGGAGAAATACCTCCATCAGTAAAGCACTTGTGGTGCCAGCCTGAAGACCTGAGTTCAAATGCCCAGAACACATGTGAAAAACAACAACAGAATAAGTATGGTTACATGCTCTTATAATCCCAGAGCTCAGGACACAGAGAAAGGCAGAGCCCAATGATTGCTGGCCAGTCAGCCACGCCTGCTTAGTGAGTTCTAGCATAGTGAAAACGTTCATCTCAAAACATATTACAGACTGCAGTAAGGAGCCACATCGGAGGCTGATTTCTGTACATGCAGCTCAACATGTACACATGTGCCTCCCCAGCATGCAACAGCACATATACAAACACACACAGCTATAGGCTTCAGAAAGCTTGGTTGCTGCCTCTGGGGAGGTGCCTGGCAGATGATGAAGCTGGGCACGCCTTCCCCTCCACATCTCTTCCCTCTAGCTGTTCGTCTTTATCCTTTATAACAAACTAAATGTAAAAGAATTTCAAAAATTCTGCATCTGGCCTATTGCTCTATTTTGATGTTGTTGAAGTTGCTGCTCTCACTTCCATTGTTTGTTGTAAATGGCAATTAGATCTAGAACTCAAACATCCGTTCCTGTTTTTGTAAAAGAATGCATCAATGGTGGTGCCTTACACGCTCAGTGTATCATAATCTGAGACATGTGGCATTATTTTCAAGGGCTGATCAACAGGTCCACGTGCTGTAAACCTGGCTGAGCCTCTTTGAAACACTTCCACCGTTAACTCCTCCATGTGTGTGCCATGTCTGTAGCCTGCCAAGGAGTGACCATCTCAATTTTGACTGACTTCTCTGGTGAATTCTTTCATGTTGTCCTTTCTCACATTGCCTGTGAGGTTACCCTGAAATATAGTCTGTACAAGAGAGGCAAGATTAGCCAGGCATGGTACCATATGTCTGTAATCTCTACCCACAAGAGGCAGAGGCAGCTAGATTGCTGTGAATTCTAGTCCTGCCTTGAGTGTGCCCACTAAATTTGTGATCTTCAGCAATTTTCTGAGAAAAAGTTAGTTTTCTTCTTCTTAAAGATTATGTTTTTCTGAGTGTATCTCCCTATGCTTATTATTCTTGACACTCAAATTGCCCTATTTGAGTGTTGGGTGCATTGAGCAATTAGGTGTTCTGTCTTCCGAAATGATCTCTCCTGGTCTTTGTGGCTCCCTTGCCCTCTGCTCAGAGCATTCCCAGGCTTATTTTAGTCCATTCTCTGTTATAGACCTAGAATCAGCCACTTCTCTCAGAACTCCAGTTCCATTTGCAAAGAAACAATATTAACAAATTATCTGAGCATTAAGGTGGTGAGTTGAGCCTGTATGTGCATTGCTTCTAAGTGTTTTTAATAAGTACAAATGAGCAAACAAAAAAGGAATGGTCTCCTGTAGGTTTTTCCCTGAAAACATAGGAACTTACCGTCACATAATTTCTTTACCATGTACTTATAACAATTCCAAACTAATATTTTTAATACTTCCACTGGCAGTAAGACTTCTAAGTATCAAAATTATATCCTTTGTTCCCCTTTGTAAAAGAAAAAAAAAAAACAATAGTAATAGCATTCAGGGCTCTTCTAAAAAGCCATTCGTGTGTTCCAGGTTGAATTTTCTATACTCTATTAATGGGACTTTAATAACGTTTCAAGACTTGAACACTTGGTAAACTGTTCAGTCCATTGTTTAAAGTTTGGTTTAATAGCCCACCTAATTTATTTTGTTTGGGCCTCGCTCCGCTGCTCTCTACTCCCATCTGTTATCAGGGCAATGTATGTTCCATGTGGGTGAAGATTTTGCCTTTCATTCCTGAGTGTATAGTCTGGTACACAGCCTGGGGTTGGGGTATGTATGCACACAGACCTGAGGGCGTTGGGCACCCTGTGTGTTTTATGGGAAGTCACAGAGAGGTACAGCTTCTCTGTGGATGCAACAGATGTTCATGAGAAGAGCAACCGCCAGCATCTCCTGATTCTTCACCATCAACTTAAAAAATCTTCTAGATCCCCCACCCCAAGTCACCTGTTATTTATGGCGTAAAAGCTAAATATAGCCTACAAATCTATTTCAGTCCCTTTATGTCAAATATAAGACTGGGTTGCTCATAAATATAAGTCTTATACAAGGGTTTACCCTAAGGCGACTCAGAAAACACCCAAGAAAGCCAGATTCAGACCCAGATCCTTTCTTTAACGGCCTAGAGCTGTGTTTTCTCTGAACCTGAGGTTTGCAGCACCCTCACTGGACTTGCAGATGAGCCAAGCAGGAGAATGCAGGTTCATCGCTTCCAATAGAAAATGTCTTTCATGGGGCTCAGAGTGTTGCCCAAATCTGGCTCCCACTGAAGACCTTCTGAGTGGTCTAGGAAGTACACAGATAGAATTATTTTTAATCTCAACTTCAATTTATATTAGAATATAAACATCTAATATTTGTCAGATACTATAATAAATCACTGCTTTGTGTAACCCAGGAAACATCAGTGAATTAAAAAATAATTTGAGGAATAGTTACAGACTTCATATTTGCTTGCATTCCTGATTTCATACTTGATAAAATTGAGTCTTACCGATTACTCTTTATTCCTGATTACCAATTGTCCTCCAACTTTGCCATCGAATAGAGGCCTGGCTACTCTCACCCCCCCCCCATTAGGTCCAACATGAAACATCTACTCACTATTAAGAGGCCTTGTTACATGATGATTCTGTAGCCAGTGTGTGTCTAAAAGGTCACAAAATCTTCCTGGATACAGACATGTCGAGCAACATGGGAAGTATGCTTGAATAAAGCATATATTTTGCACTTAAAGGTTTAAGTTACTTAGTACAACTCTAGAAACAGAAACCTTAGGCCACTTTTACACCAAGCCTCTAGAGCCTAGAGTAAGAATATGCCAATCAGATGAGAATGTAATTTGAACGATAAGCAGGCCACTAAGTGTGAAAACAGGGACTATTTTGGATGTTGCATTCTACCCGTAGGGTACAGTATTGCATATGCTGCCTCTTTTGCTCTGTTTCTCTGTAAGGTTTCAACATTTTTAGTAATATACTTTGATGGGAATTCCACCTTCTACTCCTAGCCCTGCAGCCTGCCTCTACTTTTTAGGGCTTTACATGTGTGTTTTTAAATCGTGATCATCATTATCACCATCATCATGTTCATCATCATCATCACACACCCATTTATTTTATATATAATAGTTTGTTAGTCATCTTAATAGAATAACCTCATTTCTCTGAAGAAACCATAATTGAAAATTTGTCCAGCTTTATGTTTTTTTTAGGTAAATTCCTCCGCAAAGTCTTTAGATGCCAGCTCACTGTGTAAATATATTTCCCAAAGACTGGAGGTCACTCTAGAAAGGCAAGGGCTGAGAAAGTAAAGCTGATGTTTTTTTGGCAGTGCAGCATTTGCCCAAAACAGTTCTAGTACATGTGTGATCCTCAGCAAGAAGCAAAGTACAGCTGAGAAGGAAGGACTGTGCTCTTTACATGACAGTTTGCAGGATGTGATGCTAAATGACACAGAAAGATGGAAAATAAATGCAAACACTTTCCTTCCGTGCCTCACCACACTCTTTCAAATGTCCCTACAAAAAAATGCATGTTTATATCATGTACATGTTTGTTGTAATTTTTAAGAAATAGAATAATCCTAATTTATTTTTTGTATTTTAAAATTAATTTTTTCCAGCTACAAATATATTTATTAAGTTTCCTACTAATAAATATTTTGGTTGTTTCCCATTTGGGTTGAAGTGTTGAAGTAAAATGTGATGAATTAGATACAGTTTTCACTTTGTGTAAACAAATGAACATATTGATAGAACAAATTTCTAGAAATGTAACTGCCAAGTCAAGAAATATGTGCATCTAAAATTTAACACATATGTCCCAGATTTTCTTTGAACAGTTTGTATCAGTTTGTAGTCTAACATGTATAAAGCCACTTTCATTTTTTTCTATAAAAATAAAATATTTTTCATAAAAATATGAATTTTTCTATAAAAATATGAAAATCCATACTTTTACCACCCCATTTCAATTTGTGTTATTAGCTTTTGACCTTTTGGTTTACAAGAGTTCTTATTTTAGGAAATACTGTTTTGTTTTAGTATTTGTGCTGAAAATATTCTGACCATTTTGTGCTAATTTCTGACATGATTCCTGATTAAAATTTTAATTTTGTAGATTTGCATGTATGATTTGTTTTCTGTCTTATGCTCAGTGTCTGCTTAGCAAGATTGTTCTTTTCTGTGTGTTCATTACTCATTTTTTTATTTTTATTTTGTTTCTAAAATTTTATTTATTACAATTTATTCACTTTGTATCCCAGCTGTAGCCCCCTCCCTCATCACCTCCCCATCCTGCCCTCCCTCCCTCTTCTTCTCCCATGCCCCTTCCCCAGGCCACTGATAGGGGAGGTCCTCCTCCCCTTCCATCTGACCCTAGTCTATCAGGTCTCATAAGGACTGGCTACATTGTCTTCTTCTGTGGCCTGGTAAGGATGTCTCCTCCCACCCCCCATCAAGGGGAGCTGTTCAAAGAGCCAGTCACTGAGTTCATGTCAGAGACAGCTCCTATTCCCATCACGAGGGAACCTACTTGGACACCGAGTTGCCATGGGCTACATCTGTGCAGGAGTTCTAGGTTATCACCATGCATGGTCCTTGGTCAGAGTATCAGTCTCAGAACCTGTAACCCCTGTGCCCAGATTTTTTGGTTCTGTTGCTCTCCTTGTCGAGCTCCAGTCCCCTCCATGTCTTTCTGTCTCCCCTTCTTTCATAAGATTCTCTGCACTCTGCCCAAAGTTTGACTATGAGTCTCAGCATCTGCTTTAATACTCTGCTGGGTAGAGTCTTTCAGAGACCCTCCATGGTAGGCTTCTGTCTTGTTCCTTGTTTTACACTCTTCCAATGTCTTCCATTTGCCTTTCTGAAAGAGAATTGATCATCTTACCCTGGGTCCTCCTTCTTGCTTCGTTTCTTTAGATGTACAGATTTTAGTATGATTATCCCATATTATATGTATAGTATCCACTTCTAAGTGAGTATATACCATGTGTGTCTTTCTGCTTCTGGGATACCTCACTCAGGATGATCTTTTCTAGTTCCCACAATTTGCCTGCAAATTTTATTATTTCCTTTTTTTTTTTTAACTGCTGAGTAGTATTATATTGTGTAAAAGTATCACAATTTTTGTATCCATTCCTGTGTTGAGGGACATCTGGATTGTTTCCAGATTCTGGCTATTACAAATAAAGCTGCTACGAACATGGTTGAGCAAATGTCCTTGTTGTATACTTGAGCATCTTTTGGATATATGCCTGGGAGTGGTATAGATGGATCTTGAGTTAGCATTATTCCTAATTGTCTGAGAAAGTGTCAGATTGATTTCCAAAGTGGTTGTAGAAGTTAACATTCCCACCAGCAGTGGAAGAGGGTTCCCCTTTCTCCACATCCTCTCCAGCATGTGTTGTCACTTGAGTTTTTGATCTTAGCCATTCTGATGGGTGTAAGGTGAAATCTCAGGGTCCTTTTAATTTGTATTTCCCTGATGACTAAGGATGTTGAGCCTTTCTTTAAGTGTTTCTCTGCCATTTGATATTCCTATACTGAGAATTCTCTGTTTAACTTTTACCCCATGTTTTAATTGGATTACTTGATTTGTTGCTGTTTAGCTTCTTGAGTTCTTTATACACTCTTGATATTAGCACTCTGTCGGATATAGGGTTGGTGAAGATTACTTTTAAAATACATATATCTAAATCTTTGAAGCATCTAAGGAAAAGTATGATGAGGTCTTACCTTTTTCCAAAATGGTTAGTTGTTTCAAAACAACTTATTTGAGTACTAGTGTTTTCCCCTTTAGTTTTAAAAATATTTATTGTTTGCTAAAACCCATACAATATTAATATGTAAATGTATTTCTGGGCTCTGAGTCATTTCTTGTTTCATCCATCTATATCACAACAGAACTGATCAATTGCTTTATTTTAAGTCTTTCCAGAAAGCTCCCTTTATAAGAACATTAATTTCTCAGAATTAGCTTAGTTTTGTCTTTATAAGTTCATTTGTATTTAATTTTATATATTTTTCTCTGTAATATTAACTCTTTCTACCCAAGATGCTTGAATTTTGTTCAAGTTTGCCTTTTAGAAGCGAGTCTTAACATTTTCTCTATGTTGTACACATCTTTTTTTTTTTTTTTTTTTTTTTTACTAATTCCATTCAAGATACGTCATAGTCTGTTACATTTGTAATTACATACATCTCATTTGGAAGTCTACTTTATTAGAAAACCAATTGGTTAATAAAATCCATTAAATGCATCACTGGAATATGTCAAAGTAAATGGTCATCTGCCCTCTTGTTGTGGTGTATCCACCAAAAAAAAGTCATTCAGATACTAGTTCAAGCCAACAGTCTTTATCAGGCAGCCGGTGAATATACTGTGTTTCAGGACCTGAGTACCATCTTTAGTCTTAAACTGGATGAGCTATTAAACACACAAACCACATCCTGGGTTGAAATACCTCAGTTGGCAATAACAGTTAGCCGGAAGTGGAACTATACAAACCAAAAAGCAAGCCTGATACACACAGGGACTTTCCCAATGTATATCATCGGGGCATTAATGGTTTAGGTCTTTGTTTTCATTATAGCAAGTGTTGCTGCCTATGTGATATGGAATCTAGCCTGAATGATACTTCCATCATGGTGTCAGTCATGCTAAGGTCTGGGGACCTGTTACAATTTTTGATGTATTGTTGAGTTTAATTATATTCAGATTTTGTCTAGTTGAACCATCCTTGCCTTCATTGGCTATATTCTACTTTACTAGGACACTATATCACAGAAGCCCTGTTTGGTTCTATTTGCCAATGTTGTAGTTAAAAAGATTCTTAGTTTTTGTGACAAGTAAGAGTCATGTCTGTTTTGTTCACTTTATGCCAACCATACAGAATCTAACACCATGCCTTAAGCAGAACAAGAACTTCTCAATAAACAATTGTCAGAATCTGAGTGGGTCTATGAGTCAGTTCACTGGGTTTTCTCTAAACTCTTTTTGTCTGTTCTAGAAGAACCATGACCAAGAGCAGCATTAAGGTCAAGAAACTGGTCATGTGAGGATACATCCAGGTCCTCTGAAACACTCTTGTTTTGCAGGCCCTTTTTGATTACTCATAACCTATTAGGACCTTTTTCTCCCTGTTTTGACTAGACATACTTTTTCCTTGAGCAGTCTTCCGGCACAGGCGTCTCTGAAATGAGCAAGCCTAGGTTCAGGAGACAAGCTGTTTTGTGTTCTTGAGGGAGGGCAACGATGTGTGCCATGAACCAAACCCATGTAGACCTTGGAGAAGAGCTAAGTGGGACTAGGAGATGGTGAGAGTTGGCTCAGTGACCACTTAGCCAGGATCTAGCCAGCCACCCAGAAACCCACCGGTGCATTTCCTATCAGGCCCTTTTGTTCACTCTTTTACTCACCTTCCAGCCAGTGCCAATGAAATCTGACCCATTGGTGTTTCCACAAATAGCTACAGTGACAGCCTTGAAGAACCCTGGACAGGGAAGTCCCACCAGTTACCTAATCAAGTATGTGGGAACTAAGGAGTAAAAGAAACAACCAGACGTTATTTTGTGCCAAACAGCTAGGATGAGGATCTACATAAAACCACTGACTAAATTTGACCACTCTGCTCACCAATAGTTATTCCAACCCTCTACAATTCCTTGTATGCAACAGCGTTTCTGTGGCCCTATACTGTGGTCACACAATTAATTAATTTTTCAAAAAACCTCCACCTATCTCCTTCTTCCTTATCGTTCCATGACTTTTACTAGGACTTACCATTTGAATGTAGGAGATATCCATGGGTACCTTGTTCTCAAGCAAGTAATATTTGAAGTACACTAACCCCCTGCTTGAAATTTTTATTTCCTATGAAGCTCTTGTTTCCTATTCCTCATTCATACATGTAGGGATCAAAGCATTAGGGTTTGTGGTTAGTGTAATCAGCTGTCCTTCTTTTACCCTAAGAAGGGCAATTGGTATTGCTGATTAAATGAATGATTTGAAAGCCTAGTGCAATGCTAGTTTTGTTCATAGGTAAAGAACCCCATAAATTCTAGTGCAAATTTTAGTAATCTAAAATAATCAAAACAAAATAAAACACTGTGTTGGCATCTGTCTGAGATGTCATAAATTAAACTTTTCTCTGCATGGTGAGAGTTAAATCCATCATCAAATCAGCTGTTAGGATAGTTTAAGCTACAAGCGACTTTCCCAAAGGACACTGATAAATGGGTGACATTATAGGCAAATGGTAATCTGGTTTTATAACCTATGTATTTGGACAAGAATTATTTAGTTATTTGTGTGAAGGAGTGATGTTAAGTGAAAACCCCCTATTTTTCCTTCAGCTTATGGTTAGAGGCTTGGCCTGGGACCACTTAACATGGCTGCACCAACATCCAAAGTTTAAGCAGGAACCACAGTGAACAGATGCTCCTGCACGTTGAATCACTCCTACTTCAAAGATGAAGCCTCACAGTGCTGTGCCAACTCTCACTTTTTCCACATTACATAATCTTCTTTTCTTATCCAGCATTTCCATGCAGCCATCACGTAAGTGGAACCAGGAGTGTGGTTTAGTTAATGCTCCGTGTTGATATTGATGGGCTTCAGAATAGCAGGTCCCTTGTTGCCTAGCAACCAAGCAAAGTGCCTCAGCCCACTGACCTCAGTATGGGTACCACTTGCACAAATGCAGCTCATAATTGAATAGATTGTTGCCTGGTTCCCAATGATTCCCAGACATATTTAGTGCCTACAGCCCTCCCCAGTGAGGCTTCTGATTAAATGCAATGATTGTGCAATTTTTCCCTTGTGGTCTGAAGTTTAATCATAAAACAAGTGTCATACACTAATCCAAGCACCCTGATTTAACAGCACTATTGTCACTGACCCTGAGATTGGGCAGCTCTATTGATGGAGAATCAGAGGCCATTTGTACATTGTCCCAAATAGAAGCATTAAAATGTACTCACTACTGTTTCCCTTCCTTTGTTACCAGTTTTCATCAACCCTGAAGTTTTGCCAACTAGAACAGTTATTTTGTTCAGTACTAGAT
Organism: Psammomys obesus; assembly: GCF_907164565.1. Classification (NCBI taxonomy): domain Eukaryota; kingdom Metazoa; phylum Chordata; class Mammalia; order Rodentia; family Muridae; genus Psammomys; species Psammomys obesus. The sequence goes on along the minus strand of NW_026596040.1, from coordinate 1,902,579 downwards.
ACTGATATATATAATATTATAAAGAAAATATATATTAATATATTATTCATTATTTAAAAAACAAAAATTGAATCTTTTTTATGTTTTTATTTACATGTGTGAGAGAGGTGAGAAAGAGAGAGAGAGAGAAGTTACCTACTCTGATCAGAGAACAACTTGTAAGAGTCAGTTCCATCCTTCTAGCTTGTGTGTCCTGGGGATCAAACTAAGGCCCTCAGGCTTAGCAGCAGGTACATTTTACCCACAGAGCCATAGCACTGACCCAGTGTATCTCTTTTAATTATTACAATACCACAAGGAAGATACGGACAGGACTCCCATTGTTCATGTAGAACTGAAATTGAGGAAAATGTTGTGACAAGGCCACAGACCTAGTTCAGTAGCAGAGCTATGGCTCAAACCAGGTCTGTCCCGGGAGATTACAGTTCAGTGACATGAAAAGCTCATCCTGTAAACCAATCCAAATTGTCAACACTATCAGTTTTCAAAATTCTCAAAACAATGACAACCCATAGTCACAAACACTGGAGCAAACTCTCTAATTAAACATGGGGCAGGTCACCAAGCTTTCACTAGCACATTGTTCATCTTAAGAGTCAATGAAAAGCAGGTATTTGGAGTTCAAAGTTACTCATCAGTAACCATCAGTAACTTTTATTGAGTGTCATGTACTTATTCATTAAAATGAGCCTCTAACAGGAGTCCCTTGTTATCTATACTATAATAGGCTAATGGAGTCTTTCTTTCAAGAACACTGAAGGTCAGAGAGACACTGCTACTAAGCAAACTGTCCATAAGCAATAGATTCAAGTTCGTGATTATCAAACTCCAAAGCTCATCAGAAAGGCAACAAAACCTCTGGCTGAACACTCTGACTTTGTTTGAGAATATGCTTACTACTCTCCTGTTACCTGGACAGGCTACAACATATTTCCAGAAATCATACTAATTAGAATAATGATCGGAAGAGCTCACGGTTGCCAAGTGCATCTCTGTCTGGACCCCTACCCTGTTGCTAAGCATGCTTTCTCTTGAGCCTCTAAGCCACTTTGAATCCTGTAAATAGTCTCGTTTCAAAGCTGAGAAAACGCAGAATAGTCCTGGAGTTTGTCCTTTTATGTATGTCAGCCCAGTTAAACCCTGGCTTTCAACTTGGATATCCCCAGCAACAGAGTATAAGAGGTCCATAAGAATCTAGTCCCCCTGGTGAAGAATATTTTTGGCTCTTTCTCACTAAGAAGCTGCTGCTCTCTTGAGAAAGCATGTCCATGTGTACCACTTTGGATATTGGAAGACCGAGCCTGCCTCTGGCTAGGAAACTCTCAGAGACAGACAGCCCAAATGTGTTTGCATTGTTAACCTAGGAGGATTAAAATTCACATTGGCGTAGTAGCAAGCCTTCCACAGAAGAACAGGGATGAATAAGTTTGAGAGAGAAAAACAGAGAAGACAAGCAAGAGACAGAGAAAAACAGAGAGTGGGGAGGGAGGGATGAGAGAGAGTATTAGACATTGTACAGTACATATAACCAGCCAATCTGTAAAACCCAGGTTGGTAGCCTCCCCCTAGTCCAACTGAGTAGCGCCAAATAGAATATTGAACCTTACATCATTACCAAGCACACTTAGAGCTCTCACAAACCATTATGGTCTGAAATGGAATGAAAATCATCCTGGAAACACTGTCTCTGTGAGGGGAAATCATTAATGCCTGACTCACCAGAGGACACTTAAAGGTCTCACGGCAACATGAACAAGATTTACATTCCAGTCTTTTCCATCCTAGCTGACTGGAAAGTGAGAAAAGAAGGTGGGGCGTTACCATTCTATCCCAGGGTGCAGAGGATGCCCTTGGCTCACTTTGGCTGGCTTGAGATAGGACAACCAGAAAACCAAGCCTATTAAAACTACCTGAAACAGAACCAGAAACAGTCTAGTGCTTGCACTTGGTAACATCTGTTTTGGTTGCTCAAAGGATTTGTTTATTCCTGTATTCCTCCTCTCGGTAAGAGCCCAGTGGTTTCAGGTTATCCCTTGGTCCTTCGGCAGTCCAGATGATCCAGGTACTACAATGGGAGCAAGGGGGCACAGATGAGGCTCCAAAGCTTCTCTCTATCTCTGGGTGACACCTGCTGTTCCACTACCTTTCTTTTGATATCACTTCTGTTTTCTCCCAGAAACCTACCACTTCCTGCCCATGCCCCGGTCTATGTAGACTCCTCTGCCAGGCACAGGTGTGGGTGAGACTATCAAGTCTAGCCAAGCAGAGCATCCAATCCTCCCAATCATGTCCCAGTCTAGCCCCAATCCTTTTTATGTCTGCGAAGCACCAAGAGTCTTGCTTTCAGCCACTTCTGTTGAGAACTGATAGACTAAGATCAGAAAGAAGGAGAGGAGGACCTTCTCTATCAGTGGACTTGGGGAGGGGCATGCGTGCAGAAAGGGGAGGACGGTGGGATCGGAAGGGGAGGAGGGAGGGACTTATGGGGGGATACAAAATGAATAAAGTGTAATTAATAAAATTAAAAAAAAAAGAGTCTTGCTTTCCTTATCAATGAACTACGGATTATATTACATATATATGAGAATGTTGCCTTAGTAGGTACTATGTGTTTTATAAAATAACTATTATTTATGAACCTGTTAAGGTCAATTCATTACTCACTTTTTAGATTCTTCCTGACTTCTTCCATTTCACAATTTCCATAACGCCTTTTATCACTTGCCCTCTTACAGCACCTCTTCATCTTCAAGCCACTCAGATCCCTATCAGATATGACTTATTTTTCATCTGTTTCCTCTAATTTCTTATCCTTCCTATTGTTTCCTCAAAGGCTACTAGTTCTCCAGAATGAAAAAGACTATTATTTGGCAGCAGAGAGAGATTTGGAGGCCAGGCTCTAGAATACCATGAAATATTTAAATATACGCTATCAGATAGATAGATAGATAGATAGATAGATAGATAGATAGATAGATAGA
>NW_026596040.1:1864650-1899588 GCF_907164565.1 Psammomys obesus | reverse complement strand
AGATAGATAGATAGATAGATAGATAGATAGATAGATAGATAGATAGATAGATATACAGATAATGCTTCTGCTTTTTTTTTTGATGCCTCTCCATCCTGAGGAACACAGCTTTGCGATTATGATAACATCTCTTGTGTATACCACCATTTTTAATGTATAAACTTTCACTTTTTTCCAGAATTACATTGAATCTCCTTCAATTTACTTTTGATTGGCAGTTTGCACATTTCTAAAATTTCACTTCTTCCTTTTATTCTAAATAGCTTGATAGGCCTTCAGCTTCCTTTTCCTGGGCAGTGTACAGGTAAAGAGAAGATGTGTGGAGGTGAGAGGCCCTCCTTGTCTTGTATAACTTGAAGCTCTCTGGGTAAAGCTTGAGGCAAGAAGAGAGGGCAGAAACTACTCGATCTTTGGAAATCAGCTGGCTTAGGAGGAGCCCAAGCTCAGTGCCTCTTGTGTGCTCTATCCTAAGGCAGTATGGGAGATGATAAAGCTGTGAGTGACTGTATTGTTAACAGGAGCACAGCCACATGAAGACCTCAGGGCCTCAGACCTATAGAAATGGCAAAGCTTTTCCCAGCTGAGGCTTGGAGCAAAAGCAAAGCCTTCCTCTGGTGAGTACAATAATGGCAGAACCTCCCTTTGCTCCCCTACAGTGTCCTCCTCCAGAGATTAACTAAACCCATTTCCAGGTTCAGCTGCATATCATAAACCCACCTCCTCAGCTCAGATATATAAAACAAACATGCTAAGTTTCCCCAAGAGCAAGCACAGTGTACTCAATCCCAGCTTTTCTGTACATGTGTCTGTATGTCTGTATTTTCTTCTTTCTTTCATCACCCCAGTCAGCTTTCTAGGACCAAGGGGAAGCCTGACTCCATATAACAGGAGCCAGAATTCTGGGCAATAGCCCCATAACATGGGCATAGCATGGAGGCAGAAAGACTGCAAGTCTGTAAAAGAATCTGGTGCCTGGACCACACAGGCATCACCAGCGGCCACCATGCACAGATGATAGGGCACAATTTTAGTTTCCTGGTTTTTTTCCTTAAGGCTAAAAGAACCCCACTGCACTGATTGATGAGGTTGCCTTCTGTGATTCTAGGTGAGCATTGAGAGTATGCATCTCATTAAAACAAAATTTAGCCAAAAGCTGACGCTTGTACACTCCAGGGAGAGGCCACAGTTTGCCAGGAAGCTCAGATAGAGGCAAACACCCAGTTGAGGGCTGCGCCAGTGAGTGATCCCACTTCACTCTGTAAAGCTAACATCTTCTGAGGTCTCGGGGCAGAGCCCTTAGTGTGCCTAGGAGTGTCAATAGCCAACAGATGCTGAGGACAAGTGTTACTGCCTGAACCCTGGGAAATTCACCCAACCTCATCCATCTGGAATTCTCTGAAGCCCAACTCACCCATCAATGTCAAAACCAGAATGAGAGGAAACTTTCTGAAGAAAACACCCTTCCATCCTTTCATGCCTTAGGTGAAAAATGGCTGGCTTTGTTTTCTTTCCTTTTGAAGGGAAACTAGCTCACAGCATATCAGAATGCTTAGTTTCAATATCCTCATTTTGAGATGCCTTTACAGTCCCCAGGCTGTCCTATCAAACTGAGTTACAACCCCATTAAGATGCCACATTCAATATTTTTTTTTGTCTAATCCCCTAAAACTCCAACCCCTAGCTGTCAGCCGACAGTAAGGAAACTCCCTCATCAAAAGGTTTTATTTGGCTTCATATTGCCCAGGGATGTACAGGAGGAATAAGGGCAACAGGAGAGACCCAGGAAAAATACAAGTGGCTGGCAGTAGGAGATGCTAAGCCTCATTAATTCAGGCCCTCTTCCCAGCAGCCCTTAGGGTTGCCGGTATTACAGGCAGGCAGGCAGATGGAGCCTGGTAGAGTAGTAGTTTGAAGAAGAGAGGTGATCAGACTGAAGGAGTAGCCATTAGCCACTGAGTGGCAGAAATGAGACTTGCTAGTCATTCCCCGGTTCATCGACCAGGAGAGGGAGAACAAATGTGACCCTGGTGACTCAACCCAGAGGAGCATAACCAAAGACAATTACAGAATGCAAATATTTGTAAACTGCATGGCTGTTTAGCTCTCTTCAGAGCACTAAACACACGTGTTTTATTCTCAGGCCAAGAATGATGAGTCCTGTTTCTGAAACTCCCAGTCCTGCAAGGATCAGAAGCAGAAATCTGTCAGATGAGGGTCCCTGTTTTTCTTGTATGTGTGTACACCTCACTAGGGCATGCATTGTTACACGGTTGTACCTGTCCTATTGATGATGTGGGGGGCTCATCCATGGGGCATGAAGCAAGGCATGACTTCCCTTGAAGAAGAATTGGAGGAGGAATAAGAGGAAAGGGGACAAAGGATTTGAGATTTTTCTTCCCAATGTCCTGTCCATGGGTTTCCTAACACTGTTCAAGTTTCCGAGACAATGGGGCACGATTCAATGCCCTGAATCTACATGTCTCATGTATGGGAGTTGACTAGCCAGCTATGGCAAAGTGTACCTGGCATGGTTAGAATGGAGACCAGGTGGCAGCACTCTGTGAGAGAAGGCAGCTATTCTCTGAAGTACATGATTTCTCTCTGAGCACAATCATGACCTTTTAAAAAAAGGAGAATGCACACTATAAAAGCTCTAAATAATGAGGGTTACTGAAAAGACAGGTCAATCTCTAATACATGGCCAGAAATTAAAATTAATGGAGCATATACTATCCTAGAGTTATAAAGATGGAGTCTTTTCGGGTCACAGTGCAATGGGAAAGAACCTAGAAATTCAACCAGTAACCTTGTAGAAATATTAAACATACCCCATACTGTGTTCCTGGCCAGGAGCTTGGCCTGAATATAGCCAAGTCCAAAAGTTGCTGAAGCAAAATCTGGTTTTGGTCTCAGTGACAAGGTTCAGAATGATTGACTGTCCAAAGTTTATGGTCACTGTAGTGATTGCCTGTGGCAATTGCATCACCCCATCTTCTCTGTGGTCTCTGACAGTCTTTGGTTTCCTTCCAGCCCAATTATACATTTGAGACCTAGGGTGTTCTATGAACCATGTAGTCATCATATGTGGAAAGTAGAGATAACTAACAATCAGGGTATAGTATAAGTAAGAATGTAGCTGTGCATTCTTTTAAAAGTAATCAGGGTTGATGACCAAGCTGTCTATATAGTAAAACCATCTCAAAGAAACAAACAAACCCTGAGTCTGAAACTCTGGGATGAGGAGACACTTCATCCCTTTACAGATCACCTTCCCTTGCGAACCTGGCTCCAGGGAACAAGAACAGAGCAGGTCATTTGTTGATCTGTCTCTTTATTTAGGAGGATGGGTACCAAAAACCCAAATCACACAGCCGAAGGCCCAGTTTCATCTCTAAATGAATTCTGTCCGGCTTTCCAACTCAGGCTGAACCTCACAGGACCAAGGTTCCATGCTGAAGGAACTTAAAAGAATGAATTCAGGGCATATCTAGAGACATATTCACTATGACTTGTGACTCCTGCTGTGCCTGTCTCCTTCAGTACTCATCAGATAGAGGCCGCATGGAAAAGCCTGAGAATGTGGCTCTTCTAGGTAGGGATGAGCCCAACTACAGAATAAGAAGACAACCTGATCTATTCCAGGAGGCATCATGCTGGGGGTCAGAGGACAATTGGCACCAAGCAAATAGATGAAAATAGCTCCCAGCACTGCTCCTTACAAGGTTTGGATTCCAAGAGTAGTTTTGACAGTGATGGACCACAAAACAGCCACCAGACCCTGACAGAGATCTAGCCATGCAGCGAGGCAAAACCCACATGGAGTTGAGGAGTGGTTTGGGGAGCTAAGTTCCCAGAGCTCTACTCCAGTCATCCCTGCTCTCTACTCCCATTCAGCCAGCAGGGTGTTTGCCGTTGAAATGGAGCTTGTGTGCCACTTGTGTTAGGAGGCTGTGACCACACAAAGCACACAGCTGGACCTAAACACACTCCGAGCATGATGTCTACACCAAGGTGTGAGGTTAGCATGCCTTCTGACACTGAGACATGATGGAACTGTCACCCTCAAGATTCACACTCAGGAACCACGCAATGGAAGGGTTTTTTTGTGGGTTTTTTAATTGTTGTTGTTTTAATCACCAAAGAAATCTTATGATGTCTTAAGTAGACTTATGATTTTGCATTGGAACACATCCTGGAATGGGCATGGGTTGGACATGCATGATAGAACTTCCATGTAGCTCTCTTCTCCTGTTTCCATGGCAGCTAAAAATATCAAGAATAAAGAGAGAGGTTTCTGCCCTGAATATTGACCAGAGCCTTTGGCTAACTTTTTAAATAATCTAAAATTTGTAACCTTCACCAAACTTTCAACTAAATTTCTGGGGAGAACAACATGTTATTTAAATTCTATATGTCTTATGGCCAAATTTTCTATTAATAAAATATTAAGGATAACTGCTATTCTAAATAAAATATTTAGGAATACACACATAATATATTGTTGTGGTGGTGGTACCTGATTGTGCTCTTCCCTTAGAAAAGCCAAGTAAAGATGGTAACTTCACATTTGCTTTGCTCATCTGAGTGGTTAGATAGTGTAGCGTTTGGAAATACACTCAGCTTGGTTAAGAGCAACCAGCAGACAATAACTTAACCATGCAGAGATGTGTTTGTCACACATAAGAGGATATATCCAAACTGCCTCAAGAGCAGAGGGATACCTCCAGGAATCCAGAGCTTCTAGACTTTCAACATCTCTCTCTCTCTCTCTCTCTCTCTCTCTCTCTGTCGGTCTTTCTCTCCGTGTCTCTTTCTCTTATCCTGAGAAAGAGCTTTGCCTCACCGATGCTAACTGTATCTCAAGAAAAAAATAAAAATAAAAAATAAGACAGAGAAGAGAGTCCCGGCCAGTTCCTGCTTATATCTTGCTGCTAGAAGTGGGCAGTCTAAATGTCAGGGAAGTCATTTGGGTTTTAAATACCTAAGAGATAATTGATGAATGTAAAGTGACTGCTCATAGGCATCATCTGAATAGCTGATCTCTGCACTTCCTGTGGTATAATGTAATAGAAACTAAAGTCACCCCAAGTATGTGAGCAGGGCCTTTTTCTCTCTTTTTGCTAGAAGTATGATTTACAGGAAGATTTACAGAGCAGGCCATCAGTTTTCAAGCTTTCAGAATACCTTGTTTTTGTTTGTTTGTTTTGTTTTGTTTTTCAATGCAGAGTCTTGTCTTGTCACTGGATCTATGGTTGGGCCTAAAGTTCTTCACTTAGCCCAAGCTCAAAAGAAACACTACTGCTACTAGCCCAAGAATCTCACTGTGAATAATCTGGGTTTAGATGACATTACAGTAAGGACCTAACCAAGGGACAGAATCTACCCAGCGTAGGAAAGGGAATAGGGCCACCACAGGTGCAAGTGCACACATGTCCCCACTTACTTGGTCCTTTGCAACACCAGCTGAATGTTCTTTTCTCTCACATGAATACACATATACAGATGGATAACTGGGTAGCTAGTTAGGTGACTATACACTTACAGTAAACAGATGGCATATAGGAGCAGCTACCCTATGTACTCTGGATTACTGTTTATATAAATTCTCACAAGGGAGGCCCCTACCACACTCCTCTTTTCTGAGGCCTTTCCTCCTAATACATTCTGGGAAAAGGTGTTACATATATTGAATGATGAAAGACTTAATATTATTGTTGAGGTTGTTCCAGAAACAGGATAACGCCATGTTGAATAAGCTATGTATGAAGCTCCTTCATACATGAAGTGACAAGGATGGTCAAGGAGACAAGCCATTTAAATAAACCCTTAAATGAATGAAACCTATAAAAGGATTGCTGAAGCTTTGGCATATAAGCCCAAAAATGCTCTTGCCAGAGGGATTTGATATCAGAAGATCTGAGAGTAGTAGTTCCCAAGATCCGCTGTCCATGAATGAAGCTGAGAACAACATAATAAAATGACAATACGTATGGTTAACGTCTCTTTTTCTCCAACTCCTCCCCATACTCAGTAGGGACATTTACAGCCTGTGCCTGTAGTCTAAGGTCCAACAGTATTCGGCTGGAAAGAGATTAGTATCATAGATAAGGCAGCAGAAGGAGACTGACTTAGCCAGGCTGAGGTCTACCCTTAACCTGTAGGTGGGTAGGTGAGGGGGGTGGGAGGCTTTTCCTGTTCACCAAGAGGGGTGTGCCATAGTTAGTCTCAGGCCTTGATTCTAATAATGACTCTTCAGCAATACAAGGTCACAATGGGAAAACGGGTCAGGTAAACTGGAGTTAGAAAGGCCAGCTAGGAAGAAAGAGAACATAAAACCCTGAATCAAAGCAGTGGCACGGTGAAGAGAGAAAGGGTCCAAGCTTCAGTGCCGATTCAAAGATATACTCAATTAGGCAGAGTAATGTAAGGGGTACAGCTGAGGGGAAAAAAGAATGAGAGGATAAATCCAAGCCCACAGTGCCAGTTTGGATGTGGACAGGAAGAAGGAAGTTTATGCTTGTGTTTGAAGGCCTCCAGTTACTGCTCAAGGGCTGTTCCACATCGTTTGCCTTATTCCTGGCTGCCCCATGTGTTTGTGGCACTTGTCAGCATCCAAAGCTCCTGAGAGTGAACACACAAGTTCTGGCTTGGCAACATAATGGATGGCTTTGCTTCTGAGTGGGCAAACAGGGAGGGCCCAGTCTGCAGGAGGAGTCTAATCCAGGAGAGAACTTTACCCACAAAGACGACACTGGCTTTACACTCATTGGTCAAGGACCAGCCTGGGCTTTGACTCACTGCTTCTGTCACCCTCATCCGGTTTCCTCAGCCTTCCAGCAGCTATAAAGCCTAAGAAAACACCCACTGCCCTGTGAATAATTCCCCAAGGTACTAGCTTCATAGCACTGATCCTGGACCAGGATATATCCATCATTGTCATTTCTTCCTACCTAGACATCTTTACGAGCCCTCGTATTCCTGAACGCTCGTGCTGATAACTCATACTCCTAGAGCTTACCCAGAGCTTGGCTGGCATGTGAAATCAAAACCAAGCAGTGGGGACAGACAAGGCTGGCTGGATCACGTTTCCCTGGGACCCTCCATCCAATTCTCAGAATGCAAGAATTTTTAGAAACAGTGCAATGTTTATTTTCATGGTTGCACTAAAGACCTCTGGAAATACCACAGATAACCAGGCCAGCAATAACCACTTAATCTATTGCATTTGCACATAAGGAAGGGGTGGGGGAGGCAAAGGCAAGTTAAAGCTCAGATTGTCAGCTGGCAACTGAAAGGGAAAAGACGAAACTGCTCAGAATGTCTTCCCATTCCCATGCAGTTGTAAGTCCCCCAAATCCTTTCAGTTTCTGTTTCTTCTGCCTGATGTTCCTCTTCATCAAATAATTTTTTAAAATTTGTTTTCTTCACATGTTCAATTAAAGAAACTGGTCTCTAGAGCTAAGCATAAGGAAATCAAAGGCTAAATATGACTCCTGCCCCAGTAAACTCATGGTTCCATAGTGATTCTTGAGTTTAAAAAGAGTCTTGTTCCTTTTATTGGCTTTTAGCCCAGGCTAATCTAGTACTTGCTAAGTAGCCCAGGCTGTCCTGGAACTCATGGCAATCCTCTGGCTTCAGCCTGCTAAATGTGAAACACCACACGAGTCCTTTGACAAATTTTGAGACAAGCTCTCACTCCTTATCCCAGGCTGATCCGAAACTTAATATGTAGCCCAGGTTAGCCTCAATTCACTGCAGTTCACTTTTGCTCTTACATTAATTTAGGTATGGTGGAAGGGAGCACACACATTCCACAGGGCACACGTGGAAATCAGAACACGGTTGAATTTATGTTCTTCAAGCACCATATGGGTCCTTAGGATTAAACTTGGGTTGTCAGGTTTGGCAACTAAAACCTTTCCCCACTGAGCCACTTTGCCAGCCCCACTGCAATTCTCTTAACTGCCCAAGTGCTGAGATTACAAGTGTGAGCCACCTTGCCCTGATTTTTGAAAAGCTTTCAGTGGATGACTAAGTGAGCGAGTGCAAACTGCTCAGTATCTTTAAACCTTCGGTAAAAGGATGTAATTAAGTTACAGATGAAAGCGGAAATGAGCCATGTTCTATGACAATACTTTAATAATCACGTATTTTCCCTGCCTATCACAAATATCCATTTATTTCCTCAGGCCAAAGCATTCTGATGAGGTCAGAGAAGCTGGATATGATATTCTTGTTGCCTCCAGCTGCTGACACGTAGTCTCTGACAACATGGCTCAACCCACATGCTTCCATTTGGAATCAGAGGAGGGTAGTGAGTTAATTTGCATATTCACAAGTACTCACACCTGTTAACAACAACAACAACAAATTCCCAGTCTTCATTGCTAGTTACTTTTACTTAGTTCAGTGAAAGGCCATTCAATAAGTGTCCTCACATTGCCCGTCAACCCTCTACCTCATTCTCCACACAATAAAGTTGTCTTTTGAAAGCACAGTCTACTTGTATGAAAGCAGTGCTTAAACCCTCAAAGAATCTTAGGATAAGTGTAAATTCTTACCATGGCCTTAGTCCCGTAGAAACCCACCTGTCCCTCAAATCCTTCCAGCTTATTCCATGTTTCTCCTTTCATGCTCTGTGCTCAAAGCACTACACAGCAACCTTGGACCATGTAACACGATTGTAATCTTACTTAAATGTCGTGATGCTTATTTGATAATAAACACAAAGAGAGCATGAGCATGGACAATATCTATTTTGTCTCAGTTATATCTGTATTTTTTTAATAGAAACCTTGCACAATCTGGACATTCAATTGATATTCATTCATGGATGAATGTATGAATGCTTGATCAGCAATTTGCTCAATTGCTAAATGCTGTCTTTAACAATCAGAACTATAATAATAATAATATAATATATTTCTGACTATTAAAGACACTGCCCACTTTGCTTAATTCTACAATAACTACTACTTCAAGTTATATTAAGGCCTTGATGATCAGTTATCAAAGTGAAAGGATTTTTATTTCTTTTTCCAGAAGAAAGGGAACAGAGAAGAAATGCAGCTATAACATGCTATTTCTGAAGTTGTATCTGCATCTGCCAGGTATTGAATAAATTTCATACCCCTAGAGAAGCATGGTGTGTCATGCCAGGAGAAGTCATACATCTCATCTTTTCCAAATTCAGTCACTTTATAAAGGATTGCTCTCTCACCTTCCTGTTTGTGATAATTTCATGTATGTATAGGCCCACCATTTGTAGCTCAATGGTTCTGGTACTAAACATTGGACCAAGAAGATGAATCAGCTCTACCCCATGGTCTTGACTTGGGGCAACTACCTGGCTTTGGAATATGTGGCAGTAAGAACTATAATATAAATGTTCAGGAGTCCTAAATAAGGAAATTATGTTTCAGAAGAGTCTAGAAATTTATTTTGAGTTATGATCCGTAACTCTTTTAAGTTTACAAGACAGGCAAAGCTCTGTGAGTTTGAGGCCAACCTGGTCTACCAAGCAAGTCAAGGATAGCTAAGGCTACACAGAGAAAGCATGTCTTGGGAAAAAGAAGAAAAAGAAGAAGGAGAAGAAGAGGAGGAGGAAGAGGAGGAAGAAGAAGAGGAGGAAGAAGAAGTTGTTTACAGCCCTTTTCCATACTCTTAGGATACTAGTGAAAAGAACACAGTCTCTTTCATGTGTAACAGCATATATAGTATATATAGATTCCAGCTAAAATCCTCCCCAAAAGAAACAGGCTTTCCACAACTAGCCCTTCCTATGCAGCTACCATTGTACTGAACGATTTCCATCAGCTCTGACTCCTGTTGCTACCAGTCTGTTTAAGTGTTCTCCCAAATAATTGTGTCTCCTGGAGCATAAAAATACTGGTAGCTCTTCTCAACAGCCCCAAGATCCAGTCATGACTCCGAGATCCACTCCTGACTCCAACGCAGCCTAACATGTGTAGGGAGACTGGCAGTGCCATGAGTAAGCCACAATACCAGGTAACATTGGTACAAGAAGCCATGTAGTGTTGTTCTTGAAAAAAAATGCATTTTGAAATGAGAGCAGTGGATTCAAATTCTGGTTCCAGCTCTTAGCAGTAGGTTGACATCAGGTGAAGCACAAAAAAAAAAAAAAATCATCACTAAAATAACAGAACCTCTCTGTCAAATAAATAAATAAATAAATATTAGAGAACCAGATGAGGTGTTTGCATATGTTATGTGTAATGTTGTGTAGCAAGTACTGATGAAGGAATTTTTCTAATGTGCTTAATCCCATGTCCACTATGTGGTGGGTGCCATGGCTGACAGCAGGTAATGGTAGATGAGAAATTAAAACTTTATAAGAATAACATAGAAAATCAAATCTGAAAATGGGTGACTTCTGCTTAAAAGGAATCGACAGCCCTGCTCACCCATCATCCCAGCATGTAGGAGACTGAGGTAAGGGGTCATGAGTTCAAGGGTACAAAGAACCTCTCTCAAAAATTGAAAGAAGGAGAAGGAAGAAGTAGAGTAAACTTGAGGGGGAGAAAAGGAGAAGAAGAAGGACAGGATATTTCATCCACATTTTGAAGGGTACAGGGAACACTATAGAAAGACTGAGAAAATAGGGCTCCACAGAAAGCAAACAGACTTAAAGTCAAAGGCAGATTAGAGGCTTAGGCAGCTTCAGTAAAATAAATGATTAATTTGCTTTGAGCCAGGGGCTTAGCTACACATAACAGTAGAAGAATGTGAGCTAAATCTTGGAAATATTTCCTAGAATGGGCTTTGAAGTGATGACACAATTGTATTAAAGTATTTTAAGTGTAAAGTACATGCAGTTAACAGCTTTGGTTTCACAGTATGGGGCTATAATTAAAGGTTCACCCTCTTCTCTTCAGACATTCATGTGCAATCCCTAAGTATTTGCTACCATGTTTCACACCTACTCCTGTTGTGGAAAACCCTTCACACCACTATGCCACCCAAAGTGTACATTTTCAGGATCAAACTACAAATTCACAGGCAGGAATATATATATATATATATATATATATATATATATATATATATATATATATATATATATATGTATATATATATATATATGAATATATATATATATATATGTGTGTGTTCAGATGTTAAGTTGTTTATTTGGGCTCTAAGAGGGGCTGCCCAGATTCTTCTAAAGTTGTTCCTGTTTTTCATTTCTACGTTGGCAACATTTCCGTCACTGCAATGGGGCAGTTGACAGTGTTGGAGCGGCAAGCACAGGATCACAGGATTACCTCAATCCACTGCACTGGACCTCAGGTAGGCACGACAGAGAAGATGTGGTGGAGCCAAGTGGGGACCTTGTGGTCAAGAATCAAAAGAGGAAGAGATGGATCCTACCATCCACTTTTAGAGCATGACCCCGGGGTCCTAAGAACTTCCTTCTCAGATTAATCTCCTAAGGGTTCCATCACTTTCCAATAGGGCCACCTTTGGGACCAAACCTTTAACATATGGATCTCTGAGGGGCAAGTGATACCAAACCCATGATCATTTTCAAATGACTGTTTAAAATGTTAAATCCTACTGTTTCCTCTGGTGTCTTTCTCCGTCTCTCCACTCCTGCTTCATGGCTAAAAGCCTTGTGTGTGAGACTTTGAACAATACAGTATTTTTCTTCTGTTTGCTTTTAGCCTCACATATGCTGTAAATCAACCAGTAAGTCTTACTCTATCACTATGAGTTAGTATTTGAGAACCCATTTGCTTCTTTAGTCTGCTCTCCCATTATTCATCCAGCCCCTCCAAGTGTACTTTTTTTCATACACGAACTCACTTCTATAAATACACTCAGCTGAAGGTTCTGCCAAAATGCTTAGTGAATGAGTCATTCAACTCTCCCCACAGCAGAAGTGTGGGGACATCAGAGATGAAGGAGCCAATGCGTCTGGAACCTGACTTCATGAAGACATTTTAAGCATGTGACTGTATGGGATACAAAGTCACTGCCTCAGTAGGACCTTCAATGTAGACCTCGTGTCAGCCTTCAGGAATTGACATCTTTCCCCATATACTCAGGTCCAGCCAGCATTCTCACTCACTGCACAAGTGAATGTTTTTGTGGTTTGGCCATTGTTTGATTGTTCATAGCTCTAATCTTTACTCTAGGAGCACCATGCTCACTTGTTTACTTGCTTAACACTATATCTTTTCTGTAGAAGGCGATTTCATGAAAAGAGATGGGATTTTCTCGTATGTCCCCAGTACATTCGTACACATAGAATCAGTTGTTGACCACAAAGTCTAGTAAGACCAAGCAAGTAACCCATTTTCTGACTAACATTAGTTTTAAGAATAAGATAATTGTGATGGCTGTTTTTTAATGCGGCCAAGCACATGGTTAGTATGTCTTCACTAAATAGCTAGACATTTACATGGATCCATGGAATCCCTACAGCTGCCCTCTGTGATCTATACACTTGTCTCTTTAGCAAAGGAGACTCATAAGCTCAGAAGTTAGGCAACTTCTCTAAAGTGTCATCACCCAGAAGATCTAGGGATTAAACCAGGAGCTGCTTCCCCAAACTTTCCCAGCTTCTCACATCACTACTTGTTACTACAACTATGATGTGTCTTCTTCAAGCTATCATATCTCACCCCCTCTTCCATTGATTCTAGGTTGATGATTAGGAAAGGAGCTGTCAGCTAGAATGGCTTGGCACCCTATTTTTCGTGGATCACAGAGTTGTACCTGACTCTGCAGTTTTCCTCTAAAACTTGAGACAATTCCTCTTCCCAACCTCATCTACCTTTCAAAGCTAGGTATCTAATTAAATCCAGGGTCATAAGTATTGATTAACCCCCCACCACTGAGCCAAGAAACACCCCTGAGCCCAAGTTCTCATTTCTCAGTAACTAGCCAACCATAAGAGTAACAATTTTCTATTTGCAAGCAAACCAAGGCAAAAGTCACTCCCTGGATAGCCTTGCCTTCCTATGTGGTATGTGTCTTCTCTTCTGTGTCCAACTCTAAGCCTCTGCCTAGAAAGATTTAAGAGCTCTGCGCTTTACTTCATCCACTGAGCTTGAGTTGCAGACATCATCCATCCATCCAAAGCAATTTCTTCCATGTACCTATCCAAGGCTCTATGTTATGTAGTCCGCTGGATTCATGACCATGCCCTGTATGTCTTATACCTTTCAATCTACACTATGCTTTTCTTCCTTTGTTAGATGGAGAAAATGTTCAAGGGTTTGCTATTCGTGGAATTCTTCTGTGTTGCTATTTTACCCTGTCACAGCAAAATTTCAAATCATCATTCAATATCCTGTAAATACAAGCTCTATGCAGTATCTTCTTAACACCCAAAGGCAGAGTTTATACAAGCCCTTTGTAGAAACACCATAGACATTTACATACACTGCAATACCACTGTCACATAGATGAATCACTACTTACCTGTTTCCTACCTACAGTGAACATGAAAAGTGCTGTGGTTAGAAAATGGACTACATTCATCTTTATAGTATAAATCTAGCAACCAACAGATGTTAATAAGTCCTCAATGAGAGCTAGATGAATTCTGTACACATGGGTCATTATCTGTTAGAACATTTGTGTTGTCACTTGCCCTATCTGGGGTGAAAAGACATTTGACCATGTCTCTGCAGGAAAATTCAGGCAACACAAATAATTCTACCCAAGTCTAACCTGTTAAACCAATGAGTTTTCTGGGGCTAATTACAGGAATTTAAGTGACTCAAACACAGATACATCAGCAAAAACTGATCCCAGCATGATGACCACTCATGAGAAGGGCATCTATGGAACTTCAGGCACAACTTGCAGGAGGTGCCACTGAAGCTCATTGTCTTTTCCCAGCAATTATTTACCATGTCTAACCTTATTGTGCTGGTCAGTTTTTGCCAACTTGACACTAACTAAAGTCATCCGTGAAGAGGGTACCTTCACTGAGAAACAGCTTCCATCATACTGGCCTGTGAGCATGTCTGTGGGACATTCTCTTGCTTAACAATTGATAGAGATGGAGCCCAGTCCATGGTGGGAAGGGCCATCTCTGTGCAGGTGACCTTGAGCTGTATAAGAAAGCAGGCTGAGCAAGCTGTGGGGAGCAAGCCAGTAAGCAAGGCCCCTCCATAGTCTCTGCTTTAGTTTCTGCCTCTGGATTCCTGCCTCATGTTCCTACCCGGACTTCTCTTCATGATGAACTATAAGCTGTAAAGGTGAAATAAACTCTTCCCTACTCAAGTTGCTTTTGGCTATGATGTTTATCATAGCAACAGAATAGCAAAATAGGACACTTAGGAAGGAGCCTTTGTGAACTTTTCTGGGCCTCCTAAATCTGATTAGCTGTCTCAATCTCACAGACTTCCCCTTCTCTTTAGAAGGACCTGTCTCGGTTCATAAGAAATAGCCACTCGACTTCTAATGACAGATTATGGTGTCAAGATCCAAGTCTCTTTGTTGTAGTGCAGATGTAATTTTAATAAGGTCAAACTTCTTTCCTGCTTCAGGCTGAATTAAGTGTCCCTGACATTTGCACTTCTGATTCTCCGTTAGCACCCTGAGCTTCTTTTGGAAGACTTGGGATAATATGCCCTTCTGTGTCTTTTCTTCCACAGGCTAGATTCTTGCTTATCTCTTGCTTATCTGAGGACATTCATGTAAGTTCTAACTTGCAAATCTGTGTCTTCCTAGTTCCTCTTCCAAATACAGCTTCTGAGTACCAGTGCTGCTCAGAGACTGAAAGAGAGCATGATGCCATGTCTCACACCCAGACATAGAAACAGCACCAAACATGACGGGAGTCTACAGAGTTAGATAAAATTTATCTATAAAATCATCTTTAAAGCATTCCTTCTTAAACCATATTTGGTCAAGTATATCTTAATAGAAGTAGGATTTCTAATTAATACTACCACAATTTATTTTATAACCTTGGAAAGAAAACATTATATTTGTTAGTGTTAAAAGAAGTTTTATTAATTAGAATGTTGGGGCTGTTGCATCTAGAAGACTGAACAACTCTGAATGTGGGTAGAAAGGTTGTAACTAATTCTCCATACTTATTGAGCCTAATGCTACATAGGCCACAGGGATCCAGGTCCTTTCATCTCCTCAATTCCATTCCTGAGTGCTTCCTAGCTGTTTCTCCTTCCCTGTTGTCACAGGTGATGGCTGCAATTCAGAATAGGTTGCTGTATTCTGTGGCAGGGGCATGCAGGCAATCACAAACAAATTCTTCTGTAAATATCCCCACCCAAAAAAAGGTTTCTAAAGGAGCCTTTATAATAAGCTCCCAGCAGTCTTTCTCCAAGTCTCTGTGGCCAGAGATGTATCATAGTCTCATAACCTAGCTGCCATGGTCAAGTAGGATATGGCTACTGTGTTTGGCTTAGGCCGAGCAGACCCATTTCCAAGCTGGGAATGGGATCACTCTCTGTCAGGAGAAAGTGAGCACCTTGTAAAAGGGGGAACAGGGAAAGAGCGGGTGTTGGGGAACATGCACGGAAGCCTGCTATGATACGCCAATCTCTTTTATTGCTAATCTTTCCCATGCATCATAACTTTGATTCCTTCAGGTTTCGAGGTCTGCAGATGGCGTTCTGAGCTTGTTCTTCATTTACTCACCACTACTGGCTTTGCGTAATTCAGATTAATTCAATTAATTGTAACAGCACTGTTGTACTTTTCAAGGACCAGACTCATTTTTTATAGAATAATTTGGTATTAGGTACATAAAATAAGGTGTCTAAAATTTACAAGGCATAAATAAAATATATGTTCTTACCAGAACCATTGAAAAACGTCATCTATGAGCTATTATGTCACTTTAGTTAGCATGTGGACAGTGCCATGATGAAGAACATTAAAGAAAATAACTAGTGTGAACTCACGGGTGCTGATCGCATCCAAATGTCTAAGACTATTCTCAGATTAGCCATGTCTTCCTAGGACTGACTCTCCTCATCCAGGCTTCTTCCACTTCCCTTCCTGACTCCCACTTACCTTGAGAGTCATCATCTAAAGCTTGGGAGCCTCTGTGTGTGCAAGTAGAGGGCACTTAGAGATAACTGTCACACAGCTTACCGAATTAAAATACTTGTTGCTACTCTCTCCCCTTAAGACTGTAAACAGACGACATGGAGCTTGCTCAGTCACTAAATTACTTATCATGCAAGCACAAGGACCTCAAAGTTCATCTTTAACCCATATGGCCTCTTTCAATCTATGTCCCACTTTACTCCCATATTAAACAACCATCAATGTTCTTGCTATTGCTATCTGTCAGTTTGTCTTCCTTCTTTGACTCAGCACACAGAAGCCATGTAGCAAGGCCACTGTAATGGTGTGCTTGCAAACCTTGCCCTCAGGAAATTGCAACAGTGAGACCTTGGAGCTAACTCCCTAGCCAACCTAGCCAAAATAGTGAGTTCCAGGCCCATGAGGGAACCTGTATCAAAAATAAGTTGGGTGACTTCAGAAAAATATCATTCAAGGTTATCTTGTCAACCCCAAGTGAATGTACACAAATGTGCGTCCATACATACATACATACAAATGACCATAAGTAATTTCATGAAAATAGGCCTCTCATCATTTGGCTCATCATTTTCCCCCAGGGCCATTTGACAAGCAACACATAAGGGATGTATTTTAATCAGTGAGTAATTGAATAACCCCTGTAATTATTATACCACAGCCTCTTTTATCATCTACCCGGTTATATAGCTTCTCACTGTGATGCTACGATCCATTGTGACTTGGGAGGGTTGGTTGTACTTGGCTCTTTCCTTGACAAGACTCAAAGTACTGCATCATTTCCCCCCCTCTGACCTTGCCTGATCACTTGTCCTGCTCAGGGTGCCCATCTGATCTCTGTAGGAACGGATTTCCTAAAGTGTGGCTTACATGCTAGAGTCCAACCCATTTGTTTTCTTAGTTTCAGATGAAACTGATTTTTCTTTTTTCTTTTTTTTTTAATAAATAAATCAAAAGAATTGTCCATATGCCGGAATGAATTCCAGGGTCTTCCAATAGGCAAATGAAAATGCCATTGAGGTACTTTCAGGCACTATAATATTAATCATTTATAGTAAAAAGGGACAAATTACTGACACATGCTACAACATGGTGGGCTTCAAAATTGTGCTGAGTCAAAGAAGGAAGACAAACTGACAGATAGCAATAGCAAGAACATTGATGGTTGTTTAATATGGGAGTAAAGTGGGACATAGATTGAAAGAGGCCATATGGGTTAAAGATGAACTTAGTGGTGGGGTGAGTACCTAGCTTATACAAGGTTCTGAGTTTGTGAAAAACAAAAGAAATACCAGACTGAGAGAGAGAGAGAAAATAAAATTTTAAAGTATAACAGATCCTTTATTTTACTCTCTTGATTTTGGTGATGGTTCTTGGATATAAATGCTTGTCAAAGTTGATGGGCTAAAATTTTAAATATTTAAAGTTATTGTATCTTATTATTCCTCCATGAGGCAGTCAAAGCACAGTCTTGGGAATCATTGGCATAATGTCTTCAGTAAATTCTGGTTATAGTGAGAAACTACTAATGGGTTCTAAACAAAAAGAAGATTTGAACATGAATAAACATTTGGTAAACAAAAGAATTTAAAACTATAAAAAATATGATGCAGTCTTTAAACATCTCACAGCGTTCAGGAAGCCACAGCCAGTTTCTACTGGCCTACACTGTTGATAACCTTATTCAGGGTAGAGCAAAATGGGATTAGAGAGATCACACTGAGTTTAATGCAAGCTGTGTAAGCAATGAGAAAATGTTGACCTGAGAAGCCCTTTCCCTATAGTAGACTGAAGAAGAAATGGTCATCACATAGGAAGAGGATATCAACTAAGAACTTCCATAGAAAGCTCAAATAGCATTTGTTCTGATAGTTCTTTGAAAAGAATTGAAGTGCCCAAGAGACCTGGAAAAGCAAATATATCTTCCATTCGTTTTGGAAGAGTATAAGAAAGTATCATAAAATATCAGACCTGGGAGTTTGATTTTGATAGTGAACAAAGACCACAAGAGAGATGAGATCCCATGCCTCGGGGTCTAGTGTCAGCAGCATCACTAGGGGCCTACATGAGAACCTCCCTGACCATCTTCTTAGGAGATGGAGTATGGGAAGAAATGATTTAGTACATAACCAAGAACCTGAGCTTTAAAAGCTGACAAAGCCTACACTCACTATCTTAAAACCAATAGCTTATTTTGGGTTGATTTTAACAGTGACTGGCCAATGACTAAAGAGAGGAGCCATTTTCCATCAACCTTGACTTGTTTCAAAGGCACTTGCAAGCCCTTGAAGATGACTTCTGCCCCATCTTAAACTAGCTCCTGTTGCCATTGACCAGAGTCTTTTACCAAAACCTCACAGATAAGATGTGTTGCTTGAAACTGTGTGTATTATTTTATCACTGGCTTTGTCATGTCCTTATATAAACACTCCAACCAAAGCAATGTTGTTCATGCAGGGACATGCTTCCCTTCCTTCTGTGGCAGGAAGTCCCCACTATTGATTTAGCTGGGAGAGTCTTGATGGCTCCTTTGACAAAAGGTTGGAAGTTGTGCTTTGTTCTCTGTTTCTTTTGAAGGAGACTTGAGATTTTTTTTTATTATTATTAATGGCTACATTCAACAAATGTTTATTTAGGAAGCACCACGCCACGTGTTGGGTCAAAGGTCTTTCAGCAGCAGTGGGATTTTTTTTCTGGATTGAGGAGCCAGGCATTCCCCGAAGCTAGAGCTCTGCTTGTGTTCAACAGTTGACTCCCTGCTGAACTAGAGAAACTGCCCTTCCACCCATTGTCTAATTATTAAAGGCAATAGGGTTACTTTTAATTATTTTCAAGCTGTAAAATAAATAAAAATCTAGTTGAAAAGTAGATTCATTATTTTGAAGACCTACTTCAAGCTGATGGGATGAAAATTAAAACCTTGCTGATCTCGAAATCTCTAGGCCCAGAAGTTGCATTCCATATTGATATTGTGTCCCCAAGATTGTAAGTTCCGAAGGATGGCGGATGTGTCAGGGTTTCTTGTTCAATGCCCAAGCTGAAATAAAGGCATAGGCCCGACTGTGGGGGCAAAGGGATGCCCTGTTGGTAACTTCAAGTTCTTCCCAGATCTTCTTGTTTTCTCACTGAGAGATTTAGAAAAAGAACAGTTGATAAAGTACATTTTCTCTGGCCTCCGTACAAGCATCGTCATGAAGAAGGAAGCAACCTGTAGAGCCCCAAGCATTCTCTATTTCTGAAATCTTCAATAAACACAAGTGAAACAGCTCTCTATAGTGGCACACTTCAGTAATCCCAAATCTCAGGAGCTGAAGCAGGAGGATATTGAGTTTGAAGCCAACTTGGACTACATAGTAAGATAAAACATATTTGACCCATGAAAACACTAAGGGTATTTTGACTCGAGTTGTATCACTTTACTTTCCCATCACAGAACAAATGAAAGCACCAATCAGTAATCTCAGCTATGTTAGTACCTTACTTCACTCCCCATGCCAAGGTAAACTTCACAAAGGTCCAAGATTCAAATATAAAAATAAAGCCATTAAAATAGGGGAAGACAGGATAGAAAGCCAAAAATAATAAATTAGACTACACTTACAAGTAAAAATATATTTCTGGTCTAGAAGTATAAATGACACTGTTTATAGTATAGGAATACTATACTATAAACACACACACAAGACCCTTCCCTCCTCACGTAGTCTTTTTATACTCCAGACATCAAATGCTATATTTTTCAAACAAATGGTATAAAAGCATAGATCAGTTTCTTAATATTTAAGTAGTTCTTATAAGTCAACAAAAAAATACTCAAAATTAAAATTAGCAGAGTATACGATAAAATGTAAATGATTCACAAACTTAAGAGGAAACGTTAAATGTCATCATTGAAGAAATGGAAAATGAAAATAACTTAATAACTTGGCAAGATAATATCGAATTTAAGATTACAATCTGCAGTGCTAATAAGAATGTGTGAAACAGACACCTCACATAAGCCATCGGTGAGTGTCATCCGTATACATGTTTGGAAGGACACTTCTTTGAAGAGGGTTTTCCTTTTATGCCTTTGATTTGACGGTATCCCCGCTGGCAACCTGCTCTGTAGATACACGCTCAAAAAATTGCTCATCTGCATAGGCAAGGGACATCTAATTCTATCTAGAATAGCAAAATCTTGTTGTTTAACTAAGTATCAGTAAAGAGCTGCCTTTTACATTTTAAACTATTTTTGTATGTACATCTCTATGTCTGTGTGAGTATATGCCACAGGCGTGCATGTGCTGTGTAAGGCATCAGATGCCCTGGAGCTGTAGTTACACTCATTTGTGAGTCACCTGATATGGACGTTGGGGATCTAACTCAGGTCTGCTGGAAGAGCAGCAAGTGGCTCCACAGAAACATGAGTCCCATGACCACAGAGATCGGTGTTTATATTGTTCCCCAGTCCCTAGCATTTAGTAGATCCCTAGTAGATAATTTTGAGTAAGCACAAAAATACATGTGTCCTTACCAGTGTGAGAAGGAACAAGGCCAAGCGTGGAGAGCGCCTAGATAGGTGTGGAAACGTCTCCTGGGAAAAGAATCAAAAGGGAGAAGGACTTCATTTTGTTTTGTTTTGTTTTTTGATGTTTGTATTTCTTATGAATTTGCGTCATCTTTATAATTAGTGTGGCTGAAGGTAAATAATTTCATGGATTCCCCTTGGGAAAATGGCTCTAGCAGAAATCTAAAAACACCTTTAGTTTGAAAGGCAGCCATGGAGTTCCCACACTGGGATGTGACAGGCCTTAGGATCCCAGACCAAACACCAAGGGAGACTCTCTAAGGGGGTCACTCGGAACTGTGTAAAGCCACGTGTTAAAGGAACAAAAGAAAAAGGAGTTTGCCACAAGGATTAAGACCAGAACATATAAAGGCAGACTGAATATGGGCCTTGTTGATTACTATGGCTATGCCTCAGTTTCCTTGTCTGTCAAAACAATTAGCAGCAGTGCTTCTTACTGTGGCTGCTGGGATGACAACTCAGTACTTGAGGACACCAACAGTGACGTGTGTCACTCTGCAGCATGGATCAGCATTTATTCATATAGAGGCTCAGGGAGGAAATGAGGTTTCAAAAATCACGTGTGACTGGAGAGATGTCTCCGAGGTTTAGAGCCCTCACTGCTCCTGCAGAGGACAGTTCTCAGTACCCATGTGGCAGCTCACAACCATCTGTAACTCCAGTTCAGGTGATTAGAAGCTCTTTCTGGCCTATGAGCACATCATGCACACAGGCGGTCTATAGACATACATGCAGGCAAACACTCATGCACATAAAATAAAAATACATATTTCTAAAGACTAAAATACATATTAATGTGTCCTCATGTGGAGTAATATAATGGAGTCTCTTGTCCATTCCCTTTGCTCATGTTAGTTTGTTCCTAACTTTGACTCAGGAACAATCTCTGTTTTCAACCCGCAGGTATAACAGCAGGCCCCAAAAGTGCAAAATAAAGGATTCCGTGATGAACTGTGTCTCTAGTAGCAGTGATCACAAGTGAGAAGTGCATTCTCATTCATCTCCAAGTAGGCCTTTAAGGAGAGAGGCAAGACAGCAGAATCCAAACACGGTGACATGACTGGTCACATAGGTGACTGGAGCTGTGACTGTAGACATTCCTGTTTGTTCATTAAAGAAGACAAGCCACACTTCAAAGGAAAAACTTATTCTGCATGTGGGTGGGTGAGTTAGCTTCGGAGTATGAACTTCAGTTTCTTAGAGTAATTTCTGCCATGGTCTCTATGTAAGGGAGCCTCTTGCTCAGCCCTGGGCCTGGAAGCTGGTTGCAATGCATTCCTGGAAGGTCTTGTTTTTTTTTTCTCCTGTTAACTGTATTTCCTTTGCTTGCCACCCCCCTCTCTTTCACTCCTTCTCTCTCTCCTTTTCTTCCCTCTCTTCTTTCTCCCCCCTTAAGCCTGCTGCTGACATTTCTTCCATTCGTCCCTCCACTCCACTCCCAATTAAGAAAATAAAACAGCTTCTCCATTCAGATTAAAACAGAGATTGTGCTTAAACCAGTGTGGGTGGCTCTTTGCTAGACATCTATTTTGTCCGTAAGCCCTAACTGTCTTCTGAGTGCTAATCAGAAGTATCTGTGTTATCTCTGAGGGAAATGTTCAGTCCTGTTTGGCCCTCTGTATTCCATCCATAGTGGATTTCCTTTATTTTTTCTTCTATCATAATATTTGGCTTTTTCCCTATATCTTTCATTTAATGATGTATTCTATGTTATGATACCTGACATATGGAATAATTTAGGTCAAAAACATCTTCTTGTCTCTGTTCCTCTCTGCTCCATGTTCATATAAAGCCACAGATTTAACCCCCAAATCCAAGTAGCTGATTTTTTTTTTCCTTTGAAGCTTGGCTCCTGCTGCCCCACAATTGCCAACCAGTACCCATGCAACAACAACAAAGATACGGGGTCTGACGCTGCCACAACACATTGGCTCACTATACATTTACCTTTGAATCAGTTTTTGGTCATCAAATATTTAGAGACCTTTCACTACCACTAAACTTTTGGGACCTCCACACTCAGTTAATTGATCCATGGTTTTGGAACCTCTGTAAGCATCTCCCAGAGATTGACCAAGGCTTCATGGTAGCCTTGCAAGGTACAATCGCCATCATGAACTTATCTTACAGACGAGACAGTGTGCTCAGAAGCATTGAGACAGCTGCCCATGCATAATGCCGATTGCTGTTATAAAGAAAAAATGTTTAATTGGCTGGCAGTTCTAGAAATGTAAGGGCAAGGCAAGCACTGGCCCAGCTCTGTTGAAAATATCACCGTGATGAAATCCTAAGAGTGGGAGCATGTCCGAAATAAAAAACTGCTCCTTAAAACAGAATTCAAGGATTAGGATTGTTCCTGTAATAACCTGCTCTCAAGAGAACATGAAAATCCGTGAGATACTTCCCTCCTTCCTGCTACGAGTCCTGCCCTCGGCGACCCACAGCCTCCCACCAGCCCCATCTAAAGGTCCACATCACCTCAATATCACCACACTAAGGACATCCTGATTTATAAGCCCTGGGCAGACAAATCCCATCCCAAACATAGCAAGGATGCCGCAGGGGAAGGCTCTGCAAGTGTCGGGCGTGAGGGATGTTGGGGTTGAGAAGATCCATGGCTGACGTGGGAGCAGCAGCTGGCAGTCTTCTTTACTCTCCCCCATTTGGAGATCCTGCACCCTCCATGCATTAGGTTATGTGGACAGACAAATATTCAGTTTGATTTAATATCCTGTAGACCCAAGAATGTTTCAGCCCTAAACTCTACTGTTTAGGAAGCACTTCTAGACTGTGATTCCAGCTACATTGCCTGAGATTTGACCCTTCTATAAGTCCTCACATTACAGGCTTCTAGAAATCCCACCAGAGAGGAGCACTGTGCTTACAGCTGTGTTAGAAAATAGTCAGGGATTACAGCAGAGATTTGAGGGCCTCTGTGCTCAAATGGGTTTAGACACCAGGGTAACAGGTGAATGGGAGAAAGGTAATGATCTTGTGAGAAGTATGTCAGCCAGAAAAGTGGGAAGAGAATGGAAGGAGGCTGGTCAAGGTCAAAAAGAGATGGTTGGAGCCAAGGCTAGTACCTACCCAATCAGAATGCTGCAGAGGGCAAGCCCAGAAAAACCAGGAAAATGTTGTAGGAATGCTGTAATGTTGTAGACAATTCTAAAACAACAACCAAATGTACTCAAATCCATTACCTTTCCCTACCATGAAATATATACATATATAATTGTGAATAATATCAGTGGTAAAACATTCTTCCCTCAGGGGGATACCCTAATGCTCTAAATTCATTCAAGTGTTGAAAGAATGCTCTTTTATTATATAATATGCATATAAATGATTCATGATAAAGGGATTCTATTGTCTACATTTTGGTAACTATTACATGAACAAACATTCAGAGAGTGCTCAGTGGTGTCATTGCTGGGGTTTTGATACATTTTGTACTGTTTGGGTGTGAATTTGAAGTGATTTGCAGTTGTTTGAGTCTACGTTCTTTCCAAACCTGTCCTGCCACACAGCCTGCAGTTAAGACAAACCATACAAAATTTTAAATGATAGCACAGAGACTGAAGGGGTAAAAATTACAGTGACCACTCTGTAAGTATGCTTTTTACCTCCACTTAAAAGGTTGAAACATAACAAAACTGGAAAGCCAGGAAGAGGCTGTAGAACCAATTACACACACACAAAGATGTGAGAACCTTTGGAATGTATAGTGAAGGGAAAGTCTTATGGAGTTCTCAAAACTTAAAGTTATGTTTGAGGCTTTTCCTTTGTATCTTTTGCTTTGTGCAAATATTCATTTGTTTGTTTGTTTTAAGACAGGGTTTCTTTGTGTAGGATTAGCTGTCCTGGATTTGCTTTGTAGATCAGGTTGGCCTTGAACTCACAGAGATCTGCCTGCCTCTCCCTCTTGAGTTCTGGGATTAAAGGCATGTGCCATCTTGATCACCTTTAAAAAAAATTAAACCTATTCTTTTAACATGGGTGAAAGGTCTAGCTATGTATCTACTGAGCACAAATATGTGGTAAGAATAGTTTTAATGAAGTTGGTAACTGCTCTAAGCTCAGGAAACAGAAACTGGTCCTGTCAGTTGTGTGTGGGAGAGCAACCACTAAGGTACAAGCTTCTGCTCCAAAATATTAGAATTAAGCTACATGAATCCACTTCCCTTCCACATCATTGTAACATTACCTTTTATATGCTCAGCAGCAGAAAACAGATCTACTTTTCTATATTCCTTTTCTGGCAATTATTCATTTCACCAACTCATCAAGAGAAGTGGTAGAAAAGGCGAACTAGCCATCTCTAGTGACTGGAATATCCTAGCTCCTCGCCAGGCTGAGACAGGAAGATCACAGGTTCAAAGCCTTCCTATCCCTGTAGTGTTAGCTGCGTCACTATTCCCAGTCACCCCCGGAACTGCATGATCCTGCAGGGAGAGCCCAGTACACAGATGAAGCCCGTTCAAGGGCGTGGATGAGATAAAAGGTGGCCAAGTGGACGCTCCAGCTTGCTCGTCCTCCAAGGGCCAAGTCTGGGTGTGTCTTTCAAAGGAGGCTTTATTGGGGAATGAGGAACTGAATATGGGAGTTTGGGGACCTCCCAGGTAAAAGGATGGAAAACAAAAGAAGACACCCCATGTCTCTCCTGGAAAGAGGCCTGAAAGGCAGTATGATCCAGTCGTAATAGCAGCACCCTCTTCTGCTTGTTAGTCAAGAACCCTAGACCTGTTGTGCACTGGATCGGGGCCAAGTATGTAAAGGGTAAATCAAGGGTATCAGCACCTGCCTTGTTAGAATATTGTGAGATTTTCATGAAGACGGTACTCAAATAGTGTCGAAGTCCAAAGGTCTGCTGAGACAAAAGCTTGAAAGAAAGCTTAGAGTTGTTTTCATGATGCCTAACTAAACATGGAGGGAAGGGGTGTGTAGCAATTACTGGAGCTCTAGGGGGCCAAGCCGCACTTCCTGATAGTTTGAGCCACATGGATCAAGTTTGAACCCAAATGGAAGGTGGGGGACAAAGCTGCACACTAGCCTGGAGGGGTTGCCTACACTCCATCAATCATTACCAATCTCATCACCTCTTTTATTTTCTGGAAAGTTCTTGACACTGCAGATACTACCTTGTTCATTCATCTGTTATTGGTCCCCTGTCCCTGCTACCATCCCACATCACCTCCTTCTCCCACAAACATAAAGTCCCTGAGAACAATAGTCTTGGCTGTATTATCTACACCATCTCTAAAAAGCCTAGGCCCTGACTTCGGGTTAATAGCCATTTGTTAAGTTAATTGCTGAATTAAAGCCTTGTCTTCTTGATCCCACTGAAGAGGCATTTGAGCTCATTGGTCAGCAGAGGGAAAGAATTCAAGAGCACAGAAAGCTGACAACACTGGAAAGTAAGACATATTGGGAGCAGGGATGGAAAGCACAGGTGGAGAAATGAGCATGGAAAGGGGAGAGCATATATCTTGTCCCAGCTATCGGATTCCACCCGGAGCTTGACTAATATCCCGCTAGCTCTCATTCCCAGACAGCTGGCTCTGATACCCATGTGATTAAGCGCATGCTATAATTAATCATCTTTATAAAATAGCTCAGAGAAGATTACATCTAGCAAGCAGCTATCTGACCTTCTTATGGTCATTAAAGCCTTCTTTGTTATGTTGGTTCCTCCCTAAAGTAAGCAGACCTTTTTCAACCCTAAAAGATTCAGGAAGGCTTTACATGAACACAAGTGGGGGGGGGGGGGCTGTTGTTCATCTAAATCTAGTGAGCAGATGGGGACTTATGCTCCAGATACCATTTAGTAGAAAATAGGGTTCCCATTGGTGGGTAAGACGTTATTCTCCTAGCAGAGGAAAAGCATTTCTGAGACTTCTAAGTATGAATACAAGTAAATCACCTTAAAGTTCAGCACTGCACTTGCATGAAGGCTACATAGTTTGCTCTGTACATACACATAGACAGTTGTCGTCTTTCTGGAGACACCTCACTACATTGAGTTATCTTTGAAAGAAAGTCTTACAGAAACATGTGGCCTCTGTGACAACAGATACCCTGATGTATGAAAAAGATCTCCAAAGGTTTCCCAACCCCGCTGGGACCATTATTGAAGATACCAATGCAAGAGGACTTAGTTTTGGTCTCCCTCTTCTTAATTGTAATATGTTAAACCTGTGTGACCAGTTATGTAAAACATAGTAAGAATGTTTTTACTTTCTTCCTCTTTATATAACTAACTATTTTGTTGGGTTAATTTTTTGACTTATTGTCATATGTCCCCAGTCGTACTTACAAACCTCATTTGTTGTCAGAGAGAAGAAATCCAGGGCTGAGGAAAGATGAGAGTTTGGGGCAGCCAGAATCATTGGCAGTCTTCATCCCCATGATTTACAAGCATGCAGTCATCCAGCTTTAACTATGCTTCTACCTAGGGTGTTACTTTATAGATACCAGAGACAGAGAGGCATGATAAAGGCTCTGTCTTCCCAGTGCTAAATCCTGTAGGAAAGACAGACTTAAGTAAACGAACACAACATGTGCAAACCTAAGTAAAAGACAGCTGGTGACTAGGGAGATGGTTCATATTGTGACAGGATTGCCGTCCAAGCATGGAACTGGAGTCTGGATCTCCAGCACCCACATAGAAAGCCAAGCACGGCCGTGTGCCTGTAGTCTCAGCATGGGGAGGGGAGAGAGACAAGAAATCACTGAGGCTATTTTTTTTTTTTTTTTTTTTTTTTTTTTTTTTGCTACTGACCTGCTAGTTTTGCCAGTCA
The DNA here is from genome assembly GCF_907164565.1 of Psammomys obesus. Lineage (NCBI taxonomy): Eukaryota > Metazoa > Chordata > Mammalia > Rodentia > Muridae > Psammomys > Psammomys obesus. The sequence continues at coordinate 1,872,168 of NW_026596040.1, read as the reverse complement.
GTAACCTCCAGGTTCAGGGAGACACACTGCCTAAAAAAAAAAAGAGTGGAGTCACATTGAGGAATACCATCAAACTCACCTCCATGTGCACATGCATACATGCAAACCTGCACACACGTGTACACACATGAACACGCACACAAGAAGGGAAGAACAAAAAGTGGATAGGCAAAGGCTAAATGATTCGCAAGGAACCATAATATTTGACATACTGTGATCACCAAAGGCCTCTGGGAGAAGGCGATGCTTAAGCTAAATTTTAGATTGCATGTTACTTTTTTCGTTGCTACAACAAAGCACCTGACAAAAGCAATTTAAGGAAAGAAGGTTTGCTTTGACTTTTCGTTTCAAGATATAGACCATCGTAGTGGTGAAAGGGTGTTGTCAAGAGCAGCTTTCACCATGGCAACAGGAGAGGCAGGTAGCAGTTCATATTGTATCCACGCTCAGTCAGGAAGGAGGGAGAGAGGAATTCTGCTGCTCAGCTGGCTTCTTCCTTCTCCTCTTTATTCAGTCTGTGAGTCCAGCCAATGGGATGGCGTTGCTGATACTCAGGGTAGATCTTCCATCTCCAACAAATCCTGTCCGGAAACATCCCTACAGACACACCCAGAACTGTATCTCCAAACTGACTCTAAATCTGTAATCTTCACAGTGAGGAGTAACTTCCTACACAGACACTGACGGAAGTTCAAGCTATGAAGGCATCTGGAAAAAAACAGAGATTTCCGGACAGAGGGAACCATTGCAAAGGCCCGAAGAAGACACACATTTGTACACTTCCAGAAGCAGATAGAAGGCTTGTGTGGTCAGTGTGTAGCAGGAGGGTGTTATTCCCAACTGTAAAGCACGTGGTCACCCAATCACAGGGTACAGGGCACCTGACTTCAGGTTAGGTCCTTCTGCGTGCTGACGTGGCCCAAATGCATGCTGAAAGCTCACCCAACAAACTGCGTTGGGTGAGGAGTGAGGACTCTAGGGGGTGACTGGGTCATAAGGGCAGAGCCCCAGTGAATGAGTTTATTGCCTTCTTAAAACGAGCCTAAAGATGCCTCTTCCCCCTTCCTGCAGTTGAGAAGCAGCCAAAAGCTGCTGGTAGAAATGAAGCCCTCAGCAGACAGGACCTGGGAACCTGCTGGTAGGTGCTTGCCTCTAAGATTAAGAGTTACCCAGCTTTAGGTATCCCATTTTAGCAGCCCAAGTGGATTAAGATAAAAGCTAAATGTAATGACCAGCCAGAGGAAGGCTTTCCCCCTCCCACTTCATCTGATATGCATTTTTAAACTCTTCTGGCAGCTAAATGGAGAATGAATCACTGCAAAGAAGGAGAGGAAGTAGAAAGAGTTCAAAAGACAGACAAGAGCTATCAGACAAGAGCAGAGGCAGGTACCATGGTAACAGGCATTGGGGTGTGTGTTGGAGGGAAAAACATTTAAGACTGGGCAAGAGCTTAAGAGGAAAACAGTAGTCAGAGATGCTTCTAGGTCTTTCACTGAGCACAAGTAATCCCCTTTTCTAAGATGGAGAAAATGAGGAGCAGGTTGGTTTGCTGGTGTCAAGGGCCCAGTTTGGCACAAGCTGACTTGAGATGCCTATGGACAGCCAAACAATGGTTTGAATATTCAAATAATACATAACGACTTGATGATCCATCGAGTTTTCCATCTTTAGGGCATCCGGAAGTCAGTCCCTGCAGGTTCCAGGGGATGGCTGGGCTACACCAACAAGGTAGAGAACTGCAGCAAGGGCAGAGAACTGCCAAACATTAGGAATAATTTTAGGCAGCAAAGGTTTGGAAAAGGATCAGGAAAAACAAAACCAAGAGGTAAGAAAGTGGAGCTCTTTCTTTAAACAACTCTTTTAAGGGGGTTTGATATGCAGAGAACTTTAAAACGAAGCAGCCAAGCAAGGAATTAAATAAGCCCAGCCCATAGAGAGGGAAACTGGTGTGCCCTTGCCCAGCTTTAGCTGTACAGACATTGAAGCCTTGTGTGTCAGACTTCCAACTTCTCAAATATAGAAGGTTATACTTACACACACACACACACACACACACACACACACACATAAATTCACATGTTGAGTCAATTTCTTTCTTCTTAAAGAAGCCATTGTGCCAATCAGACAAATGTGTCTGTAAACCATATGGTCCCAACGTGAGGCCCTGGCTTCCCAGCAGGGAAGGGATCTGCCTGTGTTCTCAGTTCCACCTGGCTTCTCACACTGAGCCTTTCTACCTCCAGGGGCCACTTAGTCATGTTCTGTCCTGAAGTGGAAAATATTTTAGAGGTGTGTGTTTTTGTCTGGATGATATCATATCACCAGGTTTACCATTTCTCAACTTAATTGATGTGTCCATCCAATTAACTATGTCAGTAATAAATAGAAAAGAAAAAAAATTAAAAACACTTTTTATAGCAAACACTAAAAGATCCTATACTTAAGTATAATTCTGACCCCCCCCCCAAAAAATGGACAAAGCCTTCATAGGAAGAGCATCATTGGGAAGAAGTAAAAATGCTGATAAATACTTGGGAAGGCATCGTGTGCTGGATGATAGGAAAAATCCAACATATGACAAACGTCAGTCCCTTCCAAAATGCTGTTTATACAACAGCCTCAAGGGAAGCAAAATCAAGCTCATGAGAGCAGATAAAGACATTCTAAGATTTCACTCTTTAAAAAGCTTTTGCAAATTCACTGTTTTCAGTGTGTGTGTGTGTGTGTGTGTGCGTGTGTGTGTGTGTGCGCGCGCCGCAACATGTGACAGTAAGAGAACAGCTTCATTTCTCTCCTTCCACCACCACATAGGTTCTGGGGATAAAACTAGGTCAATCAAACTTTCACAGCATGAACTTTTAGCCCTGTTGTCTCATTGAGGTTCTAAAATTTAAACAAAAATTCTAGAGGCCTGTCCTAGTTTCCTTTGTGTCACTGTGATAAAACAGTTTGGTAAAAGTTACTTTGGGATCAAAGGGTTTATTGGGCTCTCACTTCTAGATCACAGTCCATCATCAAAGGAAGCCAGGGCAGAAACTCAACAGAAACCAGGGAGAAACCCTACCTCCTGGCTTGCTTACAGACTCCTACATTGGTCCTGCTAGCTTCGTCATACAACTCAAGACCACCTTCCTAAGGATGGTAGCACCCTGATGTAGAGGAACTGGTGTGGGTTCCTCTACATCAATTAGGCATCAGAGTGATGTACCACAGACATGCTCATAGGCCAATCTGATCTAGATGACCGATTCCTCAGACTATGCCTTCCTCCAAAATGACTGTAGCTGACAATTAAAAGAACTAAAGCAGTTGGGAAAAGCAGCATGGACTATCAAGATTTATTGTATGGTATAGGCATGGTAACATGTGCCTACAATCAATCTCAGAACTTGGAAGGCTGAGGCCAGAAAATCTTGTCTTCAAAGCCAGTCTGGGCTATACATCAGGGCCTTGTTTAAAAAATAATCATTATAAATCTACAATTTAACTGCTGTTTTAATTAACTCCATAGTTTATTGTGTTAGCACTTGACCAAACAAGTTAAATGGAAGAATAAATTTGAGAACACAGGAACATATATATGAATTATATGCAAATATAGCCTTTCAATTAATAATGCTAGGATAATAATTAGATATCCATTTAGAAACATACATCTATTTCAGCTATGTGATATACCTAAATTAAAAGATTAATAAGTTAAGATGTTAAATAATAAAGTATCTCTAAAAAATCATGCCTATCCCAGAAGCCATGGGTTATTAAAGGAAATTTCCAATACTAGGTGTAGGATACCTGCTTATGAGTTGTTGGCCAAGAAGGCCTCCTTCTCCTTCATAACAGAACAGGTTATTGACATTGCTGTTGGTTGCCCTACCAAAACTAGATGGTAAAACCCTTTGCTGAAGACTTTGTGCACTTAGGATTATAAAAAAAAATATAGACTATAAAAAAATCAAGCTGGAATGAGTGAGAAGCTTCCTCCTACCTAGATAGCTTCCATTTATAGTGGAAGTTGCTATATAGACATCTGGAGTAGAAAAGTAATCAACAGCTTTACCCAGGTCTGAGCCTTGAATGCTACAATACCAACCCCCAGGCCAGATATGCCTACTGGTACATTAGTGGCAGGACTATTATGGAGCAATCAACTGCATTCTGATTGGATCAGAGGCCCAGTCCACAGGAGGGACTTCTTGTTTGTTGCTATGGGCCTGGTTGAAGGCTTTAAAGGTGAACCTGCTTCTGTTCTGCTAACTGTATGTTGTCAAACTGCCTCCTAAATACATGTATGTTTATGCCTGTGGAATGCTGCCCTCTTCTTTGATCAGAAAGGTTTTCATTTGCACAGAACATCAGTTAATACAGAGATTCATGGATAACCAAGAGCTGAGAACAAGTGATTATTAAGTGTTCACAATGGTACCCACATCATCCATTACACAGCTCAGGGAACACAAAAAAAAAAAAAAAAAAAAAAAAAAACAGAAGATAGAGTTTAAGAGCTAGAAAATGAGGAGGGACTATGAAATGCTACAAGCTCATTATGCTCATGAGCTCACAGTAGCTACAGTTGTATCCAAAGGACCTATATATGGTTTGGCTGGCCAACATTCAGCCATGGATTTGGAGAGGCAAGGAAGAACTCATAGGACATGATCCTTTCCCAGAGACCTACTGGAAACTGATGGCTGAGGAAAAGGGAAAGATAAGTCATTGTCTTCTGTGGTGTAGACACTAGTTGAGTCAGTGACTAGCTCTCCACCCATGTACACATGGATGGTCCTCATTAAGCTTGGTGGGTTACAAAACAAAGGACATGCTAGTGGCAAGAGACCTCACCAGGAGGAAGTGAGAGGATAGTGGGAGAGTGAGTATGAAAGGAAGAGAGGGTTGAATGTGAGCAGAAAATATATACATGCATGAAACTATCAAAGAATAAATGAATTTAGAAAAGGAAACAGCATCTTAACAATCTTAAGATAATGAAAGCTTTTAAAACAAAGCACAAAAGGTGGTTACACCATGAAAGAAAAGGCTGACTGGGCAAGTGGATTACATTAAATTAAAAAAAAAAAAGAGTGTTTAATCTACGCGTAGTTGTACACACTTGTGATCCTAGCACACAGGAGGTAGAGGCAGGAAGATCAAAAGTTCAAGGCTAAACTTAGTTACACAGAGGTCAAGGCCAAATTAAGCTACATAAGACCCTATCTCCAAAAGCCAAAATGACAGAAGACCTGTGCTTATCCAAACTCACCATTAACAGCATTGAAAATCAAGCCACATAATGGAATAATGTATTTGCAAGTGGACTCCTGTGGAGCAAAATGGGAAAGGACTGATAACTACAATAAAAGTGGGTTAAAGATGTTAAAGGGCACTTCACAGAAGAGGGCATCCACGTCACTGAAAACAGAGAGACAGGTTCGGCATCATTGTTCAGCAGAGAAATATAAATTAAAGCTGCAATGAGATACCCTACAAACCTACTACAACGGTTGCAATAAAAGACTGATAATCTCTAGTTTCTGGCAAGCAGGGAGAAGATCTGAAGCTCTTATATACTACCAATAGGAATGTAAATTGCAATAACCACTCTGGAAAATTGGCAGTTCCTACTAACATGGAACACATGCTTCGGGAATTGACTCATGACCCAATGATTCCATTTCCAGGTATATTCTCGACAGAAATTTGGATATGTGTGCACCAAAATACACACTCAAGAGTGTTTATAGCAGCAGAGTTTTTCAGACCCTTGAATCCAAGTACATATTCACAGAATAAAAGGTGCTACTTTTAGGATAAAGGAATGTTAAACAGGAAGTGAATAAAAAACTAAAATAAATGCTAAGATGTGTGTGAGACTCTCAAACACAAAGCTGGACAGAAGCAGCCCTCTGCAAGCCAGAGCACTCTTCATAATACCATTTATATGAAGTCCCAAATCCAGCCAAACTAACCTGTAGTTTCAGAACAAAGGATGTTGCTTGGTTAATAGGATGATAGTTGGATGATGGTAGTTGGCAGGGAACATGAGTGTTTTCTAGGGTGTTGGTAGTAAATTATTCCTTGATCTCATGTTCATATCATGAGAATTATCATTTATGATTCTTTCATAAATGATACATAAAACATTTATGTACATAAAACATTTACTAACACTTGTGATATATTCTAAACTCAGTGTAGACCTAACAGGGAAATGAGCAGGAGTATGGTTCCTGTCCTTAGGAAACCATGTCAATGAGGGATTTAATGGGCAGCTGTTCTAGCTTCATCTCTGTTGCTATGATAAAATACTCCTGACCGAAGCCATGTAGGGAAGAGTTTATCTGGCTCAGAGGTCCAGGTTACTGTCCATTACTGTAGGAAAGTCAATGCAGGGACTTAAAATATCATGCCCATAGTCAAGAGCAGAGAGAGAATAAAGCAAGGATCCTTCCTCACTTGCTTACTTGCTCTCAGGTAGCTTAGAACTCCCCTTTAGCCCCAGGAATGGAGCTTCCCACTGTGGGATGTGTCTTTCCATATCAATAATTAAGATAATCCCACACTGACACGTCCTTAGGCCAACCTAACATAGATAGTTCCACAGTAAATTTCTCTTTTCAGGTGATTCTAAGCTGGGCCGAGTTGACATTTAAAATTAGCTACCACAACAACCATTTTCTTTCTTTGCATAGGAATAAGAATCTTGAATCTTGAATCTCAGAGGCAGCTGTATAGGAAATCAGTTGTGCTGACTATTTCTTCACTTATCTGGAAGTGCATTCACCATTTCTCCTCAGTCACAGAGGCAGAAGAAGTCTCTAAGGCTCCCCCTCATATTTGTCCTTTGAGCTCTGCCTTCCCAGTTGTGTCTATGTCTGTTTACACATTATATTGCTTTTTCTTTGTGTTTTTTATTGACACGAATGTAATCTTCACTAGAGTAGGACCTTCTGGAGAACAGATGAGTGACATCTTTGTCTTTTGATCCTCACAAGTAGCATTATGTTGACCTCAAGAAGAAATTGCGTAAGTGTCGATATGATAGATGGACATAAACACACAACTTCTCTGTAGGATACTTCTACTCTTATATCTTCCAAGGTGTCTTTTAAAAAGTATATTTGGCCAGGTGTAGTGACACTTGCCTTTAATACCAACATTTGGGTGGCAGACATCTATGAATTCAAGGATAGCCTGGTCTTCATAGTGAGTTCCAGGACTACATAGTAAGACCTTGTCTCAAAGTATATTTGAACAGTTATCCTTCCATTAGTCTCTGGTATATCAACTGACTGAGTAGTCTCAGCCTTTAGTCTAATGGTAATAAAGACTTCCTTTCTCCTGATTTTAACACGTGCCAGGAGTGTGTCACCAAGTGATGGTCCAATCTGTGTAGACTTTTACCATTTGGCATAAGGTAACTATTAAATGTATCTAATGAGTGCTTTATAGCCCTCACAGTGATGGAGAGATGGATAGATAGATAGATAGATAGATAGATAGATAGATAGATAGATAGAT
>NW_026596040.1:1785392-1864640 GCF_907164565.1 Psammomys obesus | reverse complement strand
GATAGATAGATAGATAGATAGATAGATAGATAGATAGATAGATAGATAGATAGATAGATAGACAGATTATAAATAGATCCCCAATATTTCTTTGCTATAAGTTATCCAATATGTTCTTTCAGATCAGTAGAGTGACCAAATGAAGACTTGACAATTAAAGCAGCAGCATCTATCACAAACTACCCAAAGTGTGCTGGTTTGGGTCCTGATACCTGCCATAGTCTCTTCCCATAACTTCCCTTACCCTCTGTCTCAATGAACCCATGACAGTCATTTGTAGGATTCTGTTCCACTGGCCATGGCTGGGCTAGACAGAGCTGGACACTGGCCATAAGCTCAACCAATCACAGAAGCTCTAAGAATTTGAAAGGAGAAAGGCCTTATGTTTCCCATTTGACAAGACTTTCATGTGTGGATTTGGGAGCCATGGGCTGCTTTGTTCTGCCATAAGGTCCGGGGACAAGAAAGAATTAGAACTTGAGAGTAAGAATGAGACAGAGATATTGAGAGAGAAGAGAGAGGGAGCGAATGCTGAGTTGACAGTGCTCCCTACTTCTGAGTGAGGATGTGCTCTCGCTGAGCCCTTTATGTATAGCTTAGGACATCTTCAAAACCTTCCATGAGGCTAATATAATTTTAAATAACTTTGATTTGAATATATATGATAAGTAAATGAAGTAAAAAGTAAAAGCTCCCTTTATTCTGAGTTCACATTAGTTATCCTTGCTAGTAAATACACTATATCTATGCTCTCCTTCCGTCAACATACAACAATATAAGGGATATTCTTTATATATAAGGAAGTCTTCTAAATACACATGCACATATATATTATTAGACCTAAGTGAAATCATAATGTTCTATTCAGTTGTTATTACATAGTAGTATATCTAAAAGGTGTTTCCAAATCAGAACACATATATCTCCTTATTGTTTCCAAAGACTACATAATATTCCATTGTGTGGAAATACTGTAAAAATTTCATAAATGCTATGAAATAGGCTATCTCAGGTTTTTCAGTATTATACTGTACGTATTTTATCATGCATCAGTGATTTTTGTGAATCTTATATATTTAAAATTCTTATAGTTTGGGGGACCCATGATTTGTACATTTTAAATTTAAATTTAACAAATATTATTCAGTTGACCCCTTTAATTGACACTAGTTTGAAGAAAGGAGCATTAAAGCTTTCTGTAAGGGGGACTGAAGGACTGCAGAAAGTAATTCAGAATACAGAAATATGAAAGGGAATGCGGTTTTGTGTCACACAGGCCAAAGGATGTTCAAGTCTTCCTCAATCAGATGTAACCAAGGCCAACAAGTTCTTAATGAGCTATCTTGAGTCACACGGTAAGATGTCTATCCACCCACATCCTGCTACAAAGCAAGTTGTGATCAGTGTAAACTAGTTGTGCTATGGTTGAGAGCTCATAACTCAGGAGCTTTTCAGAAATGCCAGGTCTTTTGCTAGCCCTCCCCTCTAAAAATCCTTATGGACAAAATGAGAATATGGTAAGGATTTCCCCCATTTATTTGGCACTTGGTAGTTTAGAGAAAGAACAACCTTTTAGTCCTTGTAGGACTCTGGGATGGCTATGACAATAATACTGTGTTAGTAAATGTTCCATTACTATATACATGGTTATGCTGGCTACTAGTTCTAGAGGCTAGACTTGAAGATTGAGGGCCCTGTTGCTTTGAGTCTCCAATAAGAAAGCACCTCATAGCGGACATACATGATAAAGCAAATAGAAGTTCGCCTAGTAGATCAAGAAGCAGAGAAAAACCAGAAAGAGACTGGGGTCCTTGCAGGCTCTCTGAGGACAGGGCACCAATGCCAATGCCATGCCCCAAGGACTTCCTAGTAGGCCTTACCTCATAAAGGGTTTACCACCACCTCAGGGAACGAGTGATTTAACTCATGCACTCTGTGGAGAGGAGGACATACACAAGCCATAGCAAGTGCTCATTTATGGGAAAACTAATAACTAGAAGTGCCTCGGTGCTTCTTCACATCAACAGAGACATGAGCTTTAGCCAGTGGCCTCTGCCTTCAAAGCCGTGCCGCTGACCTCAAACTACTGATCCTGACCCGTCTCACAGACCAGTTACTTGTAGCTAATACAAAGCATTGATTAAGGCCAATAACTAGCTTCCCGACTTAATACCTGTGAGTGAGGCTTAGGGGGAATTGGCAAGGGGCTGTCAGTGTTTCAGTCCTCAGAGTTCCTGTTTTGATTGAACCCCCTCACACCACTACTACCACATGTTAGAAAAGAACATTCCACCCAGCAGTTTCTTGAGTATAGACTCTTAGGAAAGAGATGAGTAAATACTTCTGATGATAAGCCAAGAAGTCCTAAGTTAGCAAAGCTTTCTGGGAAATTCAGGCATGTTAGGAAATCCTCAGAACTATAAACCTGTTTTCCATAGCCACTCACTGCTCCCGCCCCAGCGAGCCCCACCTCCATGCCACCCAAGGTAATTCTTAAGTCTCTGTGAGGTTTGAGTTATGTTGCCCAATCAGCATCGTAAATGTTGGCACACAGGCCAGGATGTGCTCTCTCTCTCTCTCTGGCCTTGGGTCCCTGTTAGGAAACAGTTTCCCCAAGTGGCAAGAGCCTTGCCTTGCAATCCTGTTAAAAATAGATGTGTGCATGCGAGAAGAGCAGCCACGGGAAGTGGTTTTGGCATTTCCTGTGGTCAAATGTACATCTGTTATCCGCCAACTGATTTCTAGAATGTGATTACAGAGTACTTACAGTAACAATTTGTAGTCCAAATAGCTAATGAGAATGTGTAGCTCTTCAGAAGCATAAATGCAAAGTGTGCAGGGAAATTGAAACTATCAGCATGACTTACACCCTAAAATAAATCAGCATGGTTTATGCCTGAATATTCAAGTATAAACTTAAAAATTCACTTCACCTTCTTGACGTACACACTATCTTTCACTGATTTCACAGAGAACCCTGGAGTTCAGGCCCCAAGGCCCACACCCTTGCATAGACCTTGAAACCAGCATAGACATCCCTAAATGATGACCTAGTAAGCATCCCACACTTAACACAAAATGCACAGAACTTTGTGGAGGTGAAACCATTCCTTCCCTGGTCTCCCACAGAGCAGACAGACGCACCATCATTCACCCAGCTGCCCGAGCACACCTCGAGGGGTCATTGCTGACCCTCCTGTGGTACCTAGTTTCCTGTGGATCACCCATACCTTTCTACAGAGCTAATTTTCTAGCCAAAGCCTCCTGCATCCCTCTCTGAATGACTGGAATAGGCCTCCTTCGACTCTTGACTTTTCACACCCTATGGTCCCCTACTGGAACCCTTCTGTATCTTCTCTTCAGGCTTAAAGAGTTTTGTAGCCTCCACTGCTCCTGCCTCCTTGCAGATGAGAAAACAGATATGCAGAGCATCTCAGCCAGTTGCCCCCAGGTCACAAGAGAAAGTGACAAACCCGCATCTGTCAACTCTCTCTCAACCCTTGTCCCATGCCACAGGCAGCAGCAGTAGAAAGCCTTGGCTGGAATGTCTGGAGCAATGGTGTTCCCTCAGGAGGCTGTGTGAGAGATGCCTGCGGGCCTGGGATGACTGACATTCTCCTGGCTGAAAGGAGCTTACATTGCAGGTGGCCGGCCTTGAGTTGCTTGATTTTGCAGGATGTGAGCCCCATGCAGTGATCTGTTTACTCAGTTACACTGTGTACTTTCGAGGCACTGTGCACTTTGAAGATAAGACCTCACCCATTCTCAGAACCTTTATTTGAGGCAGAAAGCATTGCGACCACTTTTCAGATAAGTCAACCGAGGAACAGGCCTGCAAACCAACATGGCCCAAGCATCATACGTCATATCACAAGACAAACGACAACTCAGGGCGACCACCCCAAAGGCTGGTTCTCTGCATCTCCAAACTGCAGCCTCTTCATCTACATGCAGGCTGCAGGACCTGTGCCAGGACTTCTGTGAGCACCTCCTTTTCCGCCAAAGCACCTCACCGGTGGTGGAAGGGACACCAGTTAGGATTCTCTTTTCTATGTCTCTCATTGATTCACCTGTGGAGAACCACTCTCCCTTCACAACTCCAAACCAGAGAATGTCAGGGACATGGAAAGGTTCCTGCCTCTCCTTCACCCAAAAGGGGGCAGTGGTTTCCCTGAGGTGGAAAATCAAGGTTTCACCATCCAGCTTGCCCAGTGTATGAAACTCTCCAGAGCCACCACAGAAAGCTACTCTGCGGTACTAGGAAGTTTTAGCTTTCTCCAGTCCTGGGTGTATAAGAGGTCTTAGGTCTAGGTGCAGTGAGGCGAGAGGCCCTGAAAGTAGGAAGATGGGAAGTTCATGCCAGCAGAACAAGGGTGTGTGTGGAGTTTAGCGACTCTTCAAGAGCCTTGGAAGCTGCAGAGAGAAAATTCAGGCCAAACTTCCTTCAAGTACTCCACTTTGCATCTTTGCTCAAAAATCTCTTCCATGGCTATGAGCTTCTATTATAAAAGGATGGTTTGCTGTTATGTCCCTTCCTTCCTTCCTTTCTACCATGTTTTCTTCCTTTCTTCTCTTCCTTTTTTTCTTCTCTGCTCCTCACATACTTGTTCTTAATTTTTCAAGCAAGTTATTAACCAGGAATTTTTTTAATGTGTTCTATTCCACTATGAAATGAAGAAGAAACAGACATTGTCTCAAGGTGCTTTAGATGGGGGTGGGGGGAGATAAGAAATAAATATGACCAAGCAAGAAGGAGTGGGACTGTCTGGGAAAACCACAGGTACTCACTACAGAGCAGCTGTCACAAACCCTGCCCAAGGACCAAGGCAAAGGGACTTTTTAGCCTAATTGACACCCAGCTTTTAAAATGATTTTAAAAATAGCCCTGTTGATGTTCTCTGGATGCTAAAACCCACCCTCCATTTTCTTGAGGCCTATTCTTCATTAGTGACTAGGTCTCATACTCACCTGTTATTGTCTGTCCCCCTAAAGGTTCATGTGTCAGCATCTTTGGAAACCAAGTAAGCCTGTCAGAAAGTGACCAAGTCACAGGGGTCCCATCTCATGATAGGTCAATGCTGTCTTAAGGGAACTGGTCAAGTTAGCGTGTAAGTTCTCAAGAATGTGGTTGTTATAAAGAGAGTAAGCTTCCTCGTCTCTTGCTTCTTGTCTTTCCACGTTAGCTAGCCCTCCCCCAGGCCCTTTGCCAGGTGACTAGCATTCATTCTGTTTAAAGAGCCAAAAGCCAAATAAACCTCTTTATTTCATAAGTTATCTAGCCTCAGACATTTTATAATAATGCAAAATGGACTAGAAAAATCTAAATTTTACAATGTTTAATCTGGATATCTTTCACCCCAGAAACTGGGCTTCACCTAATAATGTTCTAGAAACCTATGCTGTTTATCTTGTCATTCTTTGTTATTCCTGGCATTGGGGGGAGGGGAGGAATACGAGCTCAGTCTCATTGTAGAAAGTAGGATGCATAGCAAGGGTGATTGACATTTCCCTTATGCCTCTGTTGTCCCCAGTTGGAGGTTTAAATCAACAGCTTGAAAGAGCTGGAGAAACTACTACAATACTGAAGACCTGCAGGCAGAAGAGTGGAGGTGTCAAAGGCCAGAGAAGGCGAGGTAGACACAGGGTGCAGGTAAAAATAATGAGTCTCAACAGAAACCAGAGAAGAATCTAGAAAAACAAGACAGATGCCTGAAATGTCTGTGTTTAGTCTCAGTCGGGTGCACTTCTGGCCATTTGTACTATTCGCACTTTCTGATGTTTTGTAGTTGAGTTAGAGATCACAAACTAGATATTTTTTATCATTCAGATTCTTCTTCCGCCATTTATTGACTTAAAGAACATATTGAAAACTCCTTCTGCCATGCAACACTTTCATTGGCTTAGAAAAGGCTGAACATGAGAGAGAAGCGGAATTTCAATTTTGACATACCTATTTGTTTTCATTTATAGGTATTAATTCTGGCCTGCATGGTCCCTAAGTGCCTGTTACAGATGACAATAACATACTGGCATTATGATTTCAGGAACTCATTTGGGAGACATACAGAATGGAAGAAAGAAAGAGAACTAAGGTAGATGCATACTTACTTGTTCATAAACTACATACATGCAGTAGTAGATTTTATACATGGAAATGGGGTGGCTGACCAAGTCCTGAAGTCATTGTGGTGCTCTGTGGTGACAGTACCCAGTTGTAGTGGGGATTTGGATGGTATCTACTGAAACATTTAGGCTGATGAGGAGTTGCTGGTTCCGGACTTGCCCAGGTTCCCAAGAGATATTCCAATCTACTTTACCCAAAGGGAAATGGTGATCTCTCTAGCATGTAAACCTGCTTGTATAACTGAGAAGCTTCTAGAGGCCATTTTCTTTTCTCCTCTGCCTCCCTCCTTCTCCTCCTCCTCCTCTGCCTCCCCCTTCTTCATTTCTTTCCATATAACCATAAGGCACAGAACCCTGAAAGTACCCTCCCAGACCTTGACCCTATTGTCTTTCCAGTTTTTCCAGCTACAGCCCCATTCACTCCCTACTCCTGGCTTTCTTCAGGAGCTCCAGACGAGCAAAGTCCTTCTTCAGGCACCTCCTTGGATTTTACTTCCTTGGGGTCCCGTCTTACCTTCTCATTCTAAACTAAGTCACCTATCAATAGTCTCTCGCTTCTATTTTCTCCTTCTCTGTTACAGAACTTACTTTCATTTAGAAGCTCATCTATGTGCTTTCTGCTGTAATGTTTGTCTCCTGGGCAAAACAATGTTCATGGGGGAATTAGCTGCTATTGTATCCCCTGGCCTCTACTGGACAGCAATTAGTATATGCTAAATAACAATTTATTAGAAGACTAGACCCGGTAGTGTACACCTGTAATTCCAGTATTTGCAAGTCTGAGACAGGAAGACAGTTATAAATTTGAGGTCAGCCTGAGCTACATAGTGATTTTAAAGCCAGCCTGAGACACATAGCAAAACCTTGTCTCACAAGCAAAACAACACTAACAACAAAGGTTTATTGGAAAGATGAGACATGGAGGAAAGTCAAAATTGGTTCATTGTTTCATAGTTAGAGATACATATGTTTACATTTTCAGAGTACTGAGGGACAAAGAAGGATGCCACAGAAAATAGACTTTAGCAAAATCTTGGTTAAGTATCTCAAAGAATATGTGCAAATGAGGCAGGCCACTTAATACACTTATAATTGCATGGAAATATATACATTCATCAATTGATATGGCTAGCATTTTTTTTTCAGTATTCAGAAGAAGCAATCAAAGTCTAACCTTCTTCCCACACTATAAATAATCAGCATATCTATCAGGAGACTACATAAATAAAACATTTCTAAATAAAGTAAGAGGTCAGAAAATGTGAGGCATCAAGTCGTAAATGAGAGAAACAAACTCATGGAGCTAAGTAAAGAATGCCAACCTTGAAAGGCTCCATACTGTGTGATTCCAACTATACGATATTCTAGAAAAGTCAGAAGTCTGAAGACAGGGAGGATTAGTGCTTTCTGGAAGTGGGAGGGGGGATAAATAGGCAGAGCATAGAGGATTTAGATAGTGAGACTCCCTAAATTTCTGGTAGGCCCACAATCCTACACCTTTGCTTAGACCCAAAAAGAACTCTCCCCTCAGAGATTCTGGTAGGTAGCTGTAGCGTCTCCCTTTGCAACCAGTAGACCAGTCTGGTCTGTGGTGAGAGTGTTGATAATAAGGATGGCAAGACAGGAATGGGAGAGGGGGCCATATCTCTTTACCTTCCTCTCAGTTTTTCTGTGAACAGGAAACTTCTTGAGAACTAAGTCTACAAAATAAAATGGTGAATAGAAAGAATGTTCAGTGACGATAAGGTAGCTGAAGGGGAATAGAAGGAAGAGAGAGGTGGTACTGCTTAGTAGCGACAGGCTAGAAAGGGGGTGCCACAGCAGCGGCTTTCTGCTAGTCACAATTCCAGAAGCCTCGCATATGTTGCTTCATTTAATTCTCTCATCCCTTACAGGACAGGTTTTACTATTAGCCCCATTCTGCAGATAAGAAAACAGAGTCACACTGAGTTCTCCACATGTCCTCTGTGTCCCAGGTGATAAGTGAGTCTCAGAACTGCAGCCCAGGGTACTTGGATCCACCCTCTGAGGCATTCCTCACTGCATGGTCTTCCTTCACTGAATAAAATAAATAGAAGTTATGCAGAATAAGTGTGTGCACTGCTCCAAAGAGCAATTTTATTCCCCCTCGTAATCCATAATGAGCTCTGTTCTAAAGGGTGGCTTTTATGTTATTAGCAAATGGCTTTAATCTGTGAGGTTGAGGTGTTTTGAAAGGAAGTGAGTGTCCTAATTTTCTAGGGCTATGTGGATATAAATCCTTATAGTGAGATTCATTTGCTGATGGGTAGGGATGTAGTTGGTTTGGTGCTTGTAGCATGCACGAAGCCCTGGGTTCAGTCCTCAGCATCACACAAATTTGGTGATTGTGCCTGTATGAAACCCCAGCCTTCTGGCAGCAGGAGGAGCAAAACATCAAGGTCATCCTTGGCTACCTAGGGAGTCTGAGGCCAGCTTGGGCAATGTGAGACTCTATCAAAGAAAAGGAAATGATTTATTTAATCAGCATAATTTTATTTTATCTCTACCAACCACGAGCCACTTCCAGGGCCTGGGGATTCAGTAATGACACAAATGGTCATAGTCCCTGCCCTCAGAAAAGTTTACAGTTGGGTGGAGGAGAAAGAAAGAGGACAATTCCCAATTATTGACCGTGATGAGAGCATTTAGGGAAGCAGGCACTGTGAGCAGAGCTGGAAGATCCCTACCTCCACTGCGAAACAGCCTTGGCCTGCCGCATCTGTTTGCCCCACAGACTAGAAACCACACTTCTACTAGTGAAATCCCGCTGGCTCACACCCTCTGTTCACCCTTGGACAGGATATGGCATCTCCCGGTGCCTCCACGGTCATGTGGCTAGTATTAATGCCTATACCCTGACTGACTAGAGAAGAGAGATAAGAAGCTAAGCACAGAGTACTTGGAACTCAGTTTAGCAGAGAGTGGCTCTATGTGTTACCCACTGCCTTTATTTGTGTCTAGTAGCCATCTCTTAACACTGAAGATCAAATCTAATAAAACCATACTTAACAGGGGTATCAGTATGTGCAAGTGTACCAAGGGCAAAGCCATAATTAATTTCCTCACCAAATTACTAAGATATTTGCTGAGCCACATACAAGATCTGCTCAAATGGCCTTTCCGAAACGGTCCCCTCTCTCTTCATGTTTCTCTTATGTTGGAATTCCCAGAGTCAGAGAGAGAAGAATGCAACCTGAATCTTTCACCCAAGCCTGACATTTGGGTGTAGCCCATATCTTCAACCACTGCATGCTGGTTTTTCAGCTGAGTGGAATTATTTTTAAAGGTTTTAAAGAATGGCTGGTATCATTTTAAGTCATAATAAAAGCCTCTCCAAACCTAATTATATTATTTCATTTTCCCTGTGGCTTGGTAATATGTTTTCTTGAATTTTATCTTTAATTGGCCATGTTTCTCGATAACTAGTATCAGAAACTTAACTAACGATACACATTTTTTTTTCTATACGAAAACCAGAATGCAACATAGTACCTTGGGTGTGCAGCTGGGAGAGAAAGACGGGGAAATACCTTGTGCAGCCTGCACGAAGGAAAGGACAGCAGAGCAGAGGGAGTTGGTTACCGGTCAGAAACAAAGGGAGAGAAATATTTACACCTCTGGTGAGTCACCCAGCAGTCTCCAGCATGCTTCAGGGGCCCCCTGAACTTTGAAACTTGGATTCCATCCAGTCATGAAATCTGGAAAGGCAATGCTTTCATCACCGCCGCTGTTTCGCTCCTCTTTCATCTTGGTGAAGAGATACAGGACAGGTTCTTAGAACCCCTCCCTGGGACTGCCCATGCTAACCAGAGTGTTTACATGGAAATTAGGATGATTTCAGAATCATGGGGCATGTGGACACTGTAATCAAGAAAAATGCCTCTATCCACACGTCTGTGTCCATATGGTAATGATTCCATCTAGATGCTAATTTTAATTCCATTCTTTCATGGTGTATTTGATAGCACCTAGTGTTACTTGTTTTTAGTGAGCAGCAAAACTTGATCTGTTTGTGGAAGGCCGTAGCATCATTCCAGTGAGTGACCAGAAACAGCCATCAGACAGATTGCAGAGCAAACACACCCTGTGCACACAAGCAGGTAAGCACTCACATTCCTAGGAAAGGCTGTCAGCCCTGAACCAACAGCCTCATGTTTCCAGCGGGGACAGCAGCCTCCATAGCAGCTGGGTTCACATAGTCTCCATTCCTGGAAAAGGGCTAGACTCCTACAAAAGGCAGAACACTTAGCCTTGGAAATTATTGCTTGTCCTCTCAAGGTTCTTTCCCCTTTTAGTAAATCTTCACACACACACACACACATACACAGAGTGTTTATTTGTATTTTCAGTTAGGTTGACTATTTATCCACATTTCCTGCTGATGATTCATTTATGCAGTTTACTGGAAAAAATAGAGGACTAAAAAGAAAACACTATAAAAGTAAGGATCAAAGATGCAAAACTGACGCAAGCCACAAATAGGTATGGCAAAGAACTTGGTAAGCCAGAGACTCATGTGTACACCAGCACTGCACAGCCTGGGCTTAGAGAACTCTCCCATGGCCCAGGAATCAACACAGCCATCCTCCATAGCACACACCCCATGGTTTGGCCCATCAGATACCTGTAAGCAGGGCAAACACTGACATTTGATGAAAAAAATAAGTCCATGTGAAGAAACATCTTGGGGCTAATACCTGGGACCCTGAGTAGAAGGTATACATGTCAGGCCCTGAAGGTAAAGGGCTCAAATGGATGAAAAGACCATAGGGCAACAGATCAAACTTACCCTATTTCCAATATGCAAAGAAAGGAACCCAGCCACATCATGAGATTGTGGGCCATACATCTGGAAGAGTAAGTGGGCAAACTCAAAATATGCCTAAACTGTCTGGGCCTGCATTCCACACACAGACTCTTTGTTCTTGTTTGTTATACTTTGTTTTGTTTTTTTTTTTCCCTACTTAAAACTTAACCTGCAGAGCTGGAGATTAAATTGTCTTTTCATTTCTTCTAGACATCTTTTTTGTTTTCATTTTTAAAAATCAGTCATGGGCTGGAGAGAGGGCTAAGGGGGTCATGGCACTTTCTATACATGCATATAGGGCTGAGTCTGAATCCCTAACACCTATTACATA
Organism: Psammomys obesus; assembly: GCF_907164565.1. NCBI lineage: Eukaryota > Metazoa > Chordata > Mammalia > Rodentia > Muridae > Psammomys > Psammomys obesus. The sequence continues at coordinate 1,853,358 of NW_026596040.1, read as the reverse complement.
GCTGGACATGGCCACATCTGCCTATCAGCTCAGCACTGTTAGGGACGGAGGTGGGAGAATCACTGGGGTTAAGCCTAGGTCAGCTCCAAGTTCATTGAGAGGTCTCGTCTCAAAGAATTGAGATGCGGAGTGGCAGAGCAGTCTACCAACATGCTTCTCTCCGGCCTTCATGGGTAAACACTGGCACATGTACTCACACATACCTGTGCATATGTGCTACGCATACACATGCCACCCCCACAAATACACAAACAGCGAGTGAGCAAATAACAAATAAATAAAACAATATAAATCAATCATAGCGGTGGCTACCCCCATGCACACAGCAGCTCTAGTGAAATACCTGTAATTGAAAATCTCACCAAATGTATTGTGCATAGAATAAATCCTCCAAATTATCAGTCCCCTTGTGGCACCCTCAGTCCACAAGCGACTGAGTACACAATCATCCTGAACAAGGAGAAAACTAATTTTTATTTCGTTCAGTCCATGAAAGCGCCAACGTCTGCTGTGGCCTGACTCAGCAGCCGCCATTCTCCAGCCCTGAATCTCTCCCTGTTGTTTCAGCCTCTGGTCTTTAAATGGCTGGCCCTGTGGAAAGTCTATGAAGTTTTGTACAGTTCAGCTGGTCCCATGCCACCACGCTCTGCCCATGTTTACAGGGCATATTCTCACCTGTCTCAGGTGTGTGGGCATCTTTGCTTTCCTGGAGGGAAGAAAGATCCCTCTTTACTCTCTTTATCCTTTTTCAAAAGAAATAATTTCAACTTCCTTTACCCATCTGTGCCTGTATCCGCCTTTCTCCTCATTTACATGACTCAACAAGTGAAATACCATGAAACTGAAGTGAAAATTCCAGATTTCCCAGGCCATCCACAGTGGCTATAATTTCATGAAGGCCTGGAAGATAAACAATCCTGTCTTAAAGGCTCTGCCTCTTCCCTTCTGTGCCTGCTTGGGCATCCCCTGCTTCCTACTGTCTGTTGATGACTAGTCTTGAAAGTAGAACAACCCACACAGGCCCTTGTTTTGTGATGCTCAACTTAGAATATCTGGTATAGAATCAGTTAAATGTGAATTGCTGGTTTGCAATCCTATGGTTGTGCTTCTTAAATATCTACTCATCCCAGACAGCCCCCTCCTTCCCCAAAAGCAGTTTCTGAATCATTCATGGACTCAGTTTCAGTTCACTGGCTCAGTGGGCGTCAGTCTCTACCCAGCTTTGCCCACGGAAATACTGTATGCCGTGTCCTGAGGCACGTACGGCCCCAAAGCTCCTTGATTCTAAGCTAGGTCTCCATTTTCACCCATCCATCCATCTCTCCTTTTATTCGCTGGGAAGGATTGTGTATACAGTGCTCACTATGTACTAAATGGTGTTCTAGGTCAGTTGTTCTCAACCTATGGGTCACAATCCCTTTGTGGCATCGAAGACCCCTTCATGGGGGTCACCTAAGTCCATTTGAAAACACAGATATTTACAGAGTAGTTCGTAACATCAAGAAAATGAAGTGTCAACGAAATGATTTTATGACCGAGGTCACCACAACGTGAGGAACTGTATTAAATCGTCCCAGTGTTAGGAATGTTGAGCGCCACTGTGTTGTTTTTTTCTGTTTGTTTGTTTTTTTGTTTTGTTTTGGTTTTTTGCTGTTGTTTGTTTTTTGTTTTTTTTAAGCAAGATGCATTTATTATTTTGTTGTTGTTATTGTTTTTACTTTTTATTTTTTACAATTTATTCATTTTATATCCCAATTGTAGCCTCTCCCTCATCTCCTCTGGGTCCCACCCTCCTTCCCCACATCCTCTTCCATCCCATCTCCTTTCCCTAGTCCACTCAAAGGGGAAGTCCTCCTCCCCTGGCATCTGACCCTAGCTTACCAAGTCTCATCAGGACTGCCTGGCTCTTCTTCCTCTGTGGCCTGGCAAGGCCATGTCAACAGGGGGAAATTATTGGAGACCAACAAAGCCAAAAAATCTGGGCCCAGTGGGTCCTGCAGAGACTGATGCAGCAACCAAAGACCATGCAGGGTGAGCACTTATATCCCCTACTCAGGTGTAGCCCAAGGGCAGCTCAGTCTCCATGTGGGTCCCGAGTAAGGAGAGAACCACTGTTCTAGGTTAATGATTAGTTAGCAACCAGCATGGGCACCCTTCCTGCTTCCACTGGGCTTTACTTTCTTCTCCCCTCAAATAATTTGAAAGAGGAATAAAAGGTCACTGTACTTAAAATCACCATGTCCCCAAATGAAATAAAAATCTGAATTCAAACCTACTGGACTATTTGTTCACCCTTATGTAAATATTGGAAGCTCTTAGAACCTTCCTTTTCCTAGAAAAATGGGATCAAAAACTTCATATGGGTGTCATAAGATTTTTTTGAGAGTCTGGCTTGAGTGCCCAGTCATGGTAACAGTGATGGATGGCATCATTAGCATGAACAGTGAGAATTATTAATACATCTAATATGTTCCCTTCAGACCACTGTCTTTAGTTTAGTGATGATATTTTTACCACAAAAGATGTCTATCCTAATTTGATCCAGGCTTCCCTGATTTAGCAGCTCTGTACAGGTGGGATCACATTATGTCATGATACCCAGTGAGCTATTCTCCTGTCATGGTTTTCTATTTGCTGTAACAAATTACCATAACATAGTGACTAAACACAGTTTATCTTATGATCCTGGAGTCAAACTCTGAGATGTCCAGAGCAGAATTCAATGGGCCTCCTACATTCCTTGGCTAGGACTCTTATTCCTTCTTCAAAATCAGCTATTCCACATCTTCATGTCTCTTCTGGACTCTTTTTTTTTTTTTTTCTCTTTCCACTTTCTGGTTTCATTTGACCTATTTAGATAATCTAGGTCTTATCTCCTCATTTCAAAGGCATCTTACTCTATTATAACTCTAACCATAGACTTTGTTCCCTTTGCTATATAACCCAGGACATTCAGAGATTCTGGAAATTTGGCTCCCACAATCCCCTTTAGGCTCCTCCCATCTGCATCCATCTATGCATCCCCATCATCAACCCCTTTGTCTCTAGTCCTCATCCTGGAGACAGCATCAATACAAGAGGCCTGAGAAAATTTTCCCCAAGGGACATATCCAGGTTCCCAGACCATGGACCAAAGGCTGTGACCCCACCACCCGGTGCAGCCCTCTCCTGCTTATGGATATGCCGTAGTCTTAGCAGAGCATGAACATCTGGCCTGAGAGGGCCTAGCCCTCTCCAGTTGGCCACTTGGGCCAACACTTATTATTGCTGTAGTAACAGGCATAAGTGGCTACTTTCAAGAAAAAAACAAAAACAAAAAAGCCACCCACAAAAGTCTTTAAGGGAATAGTCTTAATGTCAAGAACATGAATCAAGTCTATTAATAATATGACCTCAGAAATGTTTCTGAACCATGAATCGCCATGTTCCATCTATAAAACGAGGTTAATATTTTGTCAAAGGGCCATCGTGAAAATTAAATGGCTTAGTGTACAGCTCTAGTCTAATAATTAACATAAGTGTTTAATTAATAGAATCTATATAGCAGATGTCAGCAAACATTTTCTATACAAAGCTAAAGAGTGAATAATTTACTCGTTGTCTTCTCTACAAAGGGCATGATCCCCAAGAAGTCTGCCCTGATCCCTCCACCCCAATGTTGTCCTTTCCTACTGGTGGATATCCCACAAATTCTGTGGGTTTGTCCTCTATGTTATAAAGATTCAACTTTGTCAGGTGTTTTCCATCTGCATTGGCCATAGTGGTGTTTTTTTGTTTGTTTTTCTTTTCTTTTCTTTCTTTTTTTTTTTTTTTTCTGTAACCAAGAAATGGTAACATCCTTACATTTAGGAACTTCTGAGGCAAGGTCACAAAAACCATCCAAGCTTCTTACAGCTTCCTGGAGCGGTCATTTTGTATGTGAGAAAACCAGCCAGCATCCACAGGTCCTGCCCTGGCCCAGCGAGTGAGAGAAGAAGCCAGCTGGAAAAGGGTCCTTCCAGCCCAGCTGCCATGCATGATGCTATGATGAAGATAAACTGGCCACTAAGGCTCTTCCTGACTCCGACCAAAGTAAAGTGTTTTTCGTTCTGCAAGTGTTGAGACCAGCTGGCCACACATGCATGAACAACTGCTAAGAACTGTGGATTTAACTGTGAAAGTGGAGAGATTGTCTTACACACTGGGAGTGCTTCGGGAACATAGTCGCAACTGTAAGCTGTAATCCATAAATACCTGTTGAGTATATGAATGGATGGGGTCAGGTAAACGAATACAAACCCCTACGATTCTATCCGCTCTCTGTGCCTGGCCAATCTTCCTTGAGGTTTTCAGTCCTCAGTTTAAGTATCTCTTTCTCCAAAAACATTGTATCTGCCCAAAAAATTAGATGAGATTCTTTTATTTTGACCTTTCTTCTCATCATACTAACTCTCAGCACAGATGGTGCAATTATTATTCTAAATAATTGTTTCAGGCCTCACTCCCCTTAGAGGACATGAGCTTCCTAAGGACAAAAAGTGTGTATGTGGCAGGGGCGGGGGGGGGGGCATGTTCCCTGTTCTACACTATCCCCTGTCCATACATCACTTAGGCACTTGGTAAATGACATCAGAGGAGTAACAGAGGCTGTCTTTTAACAAAGCACTTATCTAGAAATTCTGATGAACTTGTGCAACCCCACACCAGAGACCATATGTCATCATTATTTATAAAATTCCAAAATGTCCTAAAATGTCTTGCAGAACCTTTTTTTTTTTTCCTGTCTTTTTCCCCCTTGTTGGGCTGTCTGACAGTTCTTCCTGTTGGCTCATGCCCCGAGTGTCCACACAGCTGCAGACAGAGCACTGACTTATTCTGAGAGGCAGCTTCCTGTCACGTGGTGGGGGGGAGGGGAGCGGGGCTGGGGAATTAAAACTTTTTGCCACAGCGGAACACACTCAAAGGGTCTGCTGTCTGCTCTGTTGATGTGGTGGTGGGCTCCACGCTCCCTGCTCTCGTGCCTCTCCAGGTCCGGCTCTCCAGCCCAGCTGGCCTCTCCCACTGTGGAAGATCCTGATTAGAAAGAGCAAATGCCTGCTCCTGGGGGTGTGGTGAAGAAGAAAAACCTTGACGGAAAAACAAGGCTTTGGATTTATGAGCCTTTGTAAAGACTCTCTGAGTGCTGGTCCGGAGCTCAAGAAATTATCAGCATGGTACACCCGTGGGTTAAGATAAAGGAACACTTTTTATTTCCCTTCATATTTCTCTCTCCATCTGCTAATTACCTAGCTTCTGCTCTCCACCCAGGCATCACCAGAAGCTTAGTAGGTCCTAACACCAGCCTGTTCGTCTGTGCCTCTGAAGAGGACCATCATCTGCAGCATCCTTGGTATTTAGGACGTAATCTAATCACCTTTGGATGGAGGGCCTGAGACCTGCCACTTTACTGCCACTCTAGTCCCCCAACATACCTGAGCCTGTGTTTCCTCACTGTGGGATGGCAATAACACATCCCTGTTGGTGCAGTTGCAGGGATCCAAAAGACTTCATGGACAGTAATGCCATGAGCATTCACTATGTACAGTGTCCTCTACCTCCTATCCAAAGGGATAGATCTTAAGGGCCCCAATAGGTGCTCAAAACAGAAAGCACTGAAAAGCTGTGTTTTTCATATGCATAACACTGTTCTGGTGAGTTCCAGAGTTGACCTGTTCATCTGTATTCCATGCCCTGGTGTCTCTTTATATCTTCTTGAGTTATTATGAAGGTGGGGAGGGGCTACTTCAACACAAGCCCTGCTATACCACAGAGGTGATCCTCGAATCCAGATGTTCACTGACTGACACGAGAGTAGCATATACAGTTTGGATACACTGGACAAGGGGACAATCAGTTTCCTATGTCAGGCAAGACTCAGTATCAGGAAACTGTGGGACACTGGTAGGTTTTGGTTTGTTTTTTTGTTTTGTTTTGTTTTTTGTCATGTTTCTCAAAGTGGTTCACAATTTAAAGAATGCTTAATTCTGAAAATTCATATTTAATATTTTCAGACCTCAGTTGACCAGAATGACTTAAAACTCCCAAAAAGCAAAAGGATATAAAGAAACCAATATATTTATCATTCACAACTTGTTTCTTAGACTTACCTTTCCCATCTTTTTTAATCAGTGGGGAATGAGCCACCATGGTCCCCTTACTCGTGTGCTAGGACAGAGTTTGTAGGGTTGTCTTTTTAAGGTTATAGGTGGAGGTTCGGGGCTTAGATTCTGGAGTGTACCTTCTAGCCTTCCTCTGGGTACTCGTGAGCCTGGCAAGCAGCTCTGCAAAAACTTTCCAGGAAGCATTTTGTTCATCTTCATAGTTGTCTCAACTAAAGAGACTGGAGCCAAGTCCATGGGGCAGAGCTCACAGAGTGGACATTACAAGAAGCTTAGTAGGTCCTCACACTAGCCTGTTAGTCTGACCCTCCAAAGAGGACCAAGAAGTGACTGGGTGGTCTTTCTACAACCCACAGAGGAATGCATGTGTATATCAAAGAGTCTTCCTGTTGGGGTACATTCTGTGAAGGCGTGTCTCTTACAGTCAGTCATTAATGATGTCCCGGCAGAGAGCTAAATGCTGGCAGGATCTCGATACTGTTCCTTCCTCACCTGCCTAAGGCATTCCGGAATCCTATCTGATTGGCTTCAATAAAGAGCTGACAGCCAATATCTGGGCAGGAAGTGGAAAGCTGAACTTCCGGGAGAGAGACAGGAATGCTGGGAGAAGGGTCAGACCTGGGAGATTTGCCATCGGGACACTGAGGTGAACAGACGTGGTGCCAGGATTAGTCGAGTCAAGCTAGAAAGCTGGCTGGGAATCTGCCAGGCTAAAATGTCTAAGCTTTAAAACCATGTTAAAAAGCTTCTGTGACATTTTCGTATCACCGGGGGTCCGAAAGTTCTGGTATATCTTCCTGTGGTGGGAGAAGAATCGGAAATTCTGTGAAGTGAGATTGTCCCTAAAAATCAGAAGGAACAGTGCCTGCCTGTTCCGTAGGCTGTTCCCTGGGCTGTTTAAGAAAGCTAGCTAACTGGCAATAGATATTAGTAGTTCCTCCAAGGTTACAGAATGCCACTGAGGCCAGGCCTGTGGTGGGGAAATCCTTGAATGGAAGCCAGAAGAGGCCACTGTGTGAAACTGTGAAAATGAATCCTAGATTTTTACTGGAGACCCAAAATGTTGAAGACATGGAGCTACTGGATTTGGAGTTTGCCTCTCGGATTTTAATTTTGGTTGGCTCAGTATTTCCTCACTATTCCCCCATTCCTCTCCTTTTAAATGGTAATGTATATTCTGTTTTTGTTTTGTTTTGTTTGAGACAGAGTTTCTCTGTGTAGCCTTTGTTGTCCTGTGCTCATTTTATAGACCATGCTGGCCTGGAACTCACAAAGATCTGTCTGCCTCAGCCTCCCTGAGTGCTAGGATTACAAGCATGCCCCACCGCATCCAAATTTACTGGTCTTTTTAAAAAGGTAATTTCCCCTCCAACCCACAGGATATGAAAGAAAACAGAAACTTTACCACCCCAGGTTCTCAAACCACAACATGAGTATGACCTTCTGTGTCTAAGATATATTTCCTAGGATGAGACATTCCTGAGTGGAAGAACTCTGCCTGCCCCAAGGAGGGCATTTGGCAAGTGCTACCTCACTGTAACCGGAAGCCAGTCCAAGCTCCTGGCTAGGTTGCTGCCCTCAGGACTGAGTTCCCTTGACACTCACATTCCCATATGACAGTTCTGACTCCTGCACTAACAAGGCACCTTGTTAGTCACCTCTGCATTTGCATTACCTGTTTTGTTGTGTTTGTCAGCGCTTCTTGGCCATCTCTTGAATGACTGCAGGAGGGAAGGAAGAGAGAAGGAAGAAGGCAAGGAGAGTAGGTTGATTTATTCCAGGTGCGCAGCTTCTAGGAGGTTCCCAAACCTGTCTTACACTAGAAAAGAAACCAGAAAGAATGGCTTGGTTTGTAAGGATTTACCACCCACCCCCCACATGTGTCTTTATGCTGTGTATGACTGCCCTTTCCCAGGCCAAGATCCGAAAGCTAGAACACATTGAGGCAGAAATTGCCTCAGCTTGGAACTTTGCAAACACACTTCACCCTTTTCTGTTCCCGCAGCCAACATAGATACTAACAAAAGTTGTGTCTGGAAATACAAGAATCAGAAATGTTTCTGGTTTGTGGCCCTCCTTAACTGCATACCAGGCTCTGTTTCTGTGGTTCTCAGAGAGAACCCCCTTCACTGTCTACTCCCCCACTCTCCCACACACCAGGCAGAAGTTGTACCCCGCCACCCTTCTGAACTGTTCTTCCTTATGCAAAGAAATCTCCTGAGGGGGATCCTGGGCTCATTATCTGAACAGCTGGAAAACGAGAGGATGGTTTGGTCCTCTTTCTGCCTACATGATGTGGAAAGTACTTACAAAATGTGTTTTATCAAAGATTCTTGAGCTGACTCACAGAATTTTCAGGAAATATACATATGCATATATATATTAACCTGAACATAGAGAGAGATGAGGTATTGCCCGGAACCATGTGGGCTACCTTTTCATTGATGGTAACTGAAGCCCCCAGCTCTAACAATATCAGTCTACTAGGAAGACTGTACATAAAAGGCAGCATAATACACAGGGGAAGGGAGAAAAAGAGAGGGGGGGAGGAAGTGGGAAGAGGGAAAGGTTCCTTAAAGGAAAGACATAGGCATGGATACGTGGGTACAGCCCTCGCTGCAGGTCCCCATAACAAGCTGCTTAGGATAACCTTGGGCTGGGGAGAAGTGTCGAAGGGTAACAGTGCTTGTCGTGCAAACGTGAAGGCCTGAGTTTGGACCCCCAGGTCTGTGTAAAAGCTGGACATGGCAGAGAGTGTCTGTAAGGCCAGCATGGGTCGGGGGATGGGGAAAGGCATTCGAGATGGGTGGATCTCAGGAGTTCACTGGCCAGCCAGCCTAGTCAAGTCAGTGAGCTTCAAGTAGAGTGAGGCAATAGTGTGCAAGACAGGAGAAGATATCCAACGCCCTCTGGTCTCCACAGATGCATCCAGTTATGAACACACACACACACACACACACACACACACACACACCCCACACACACACCACACACACAAATATCCTATAGTTGCACAAACCATCTAGCTGCCTATGTACCTGGAATAATTGCTTTGGGTGAATGATTGGATCTTAACTGCATTCACCTGCTCAATAACCCTGTTCCAGGATTACCATTACACACCAGCACTGTCGGACATGAGCTTGGGAGGTTAGACTTTCAGCAATTCTTATTCAACATCCAAAGAGACCTCTGGCCCTAACAGTATACTCTGTGCTGCCTCTGAACTGATGACTTTGTGGTTAGAAGCCCTCATTCATAACTACGTGTACTGTATAACTAATGACAGCTGATCTGGAAGTTCCCCTTCCTGCCCTCTGCATCCTTGGTGCTGCCCCGCAGGCATCACTGTACTTCAACCCAAGAGCCTCCTGCCAAATGCCCTCACCCACTTCTTGGTAGTATTAATTAACCCATGTGCAGAACTGGCAAGATTTTACCTTCTTCTCAACCAGAGGCCCTTGGCCTGTCAGTTGCACACACCAGTACGATATGTTGAAGGTGTGGAGGCAGAAGGATCACGGGTTCAAGCTACACACTTAGAGGTATAGCTCTGTGCTAGAATGTTTGACCAAAGATGTTCTCGGCCACAACAATGAACATTTATTTGTACATGTCAGTGTTGGCAGCAAGCTCAGAATATTAGGCTGACTTTAAAGATGAATTGTATTAGTTCCTGTGACTAAAAGATACGTGGATGAAGATGCGCGTGAGAATCTGTGCTGTGTATGCACACGTGCAGGTACTTGCTCCTTGACCTGCCCCCTCTGCCCCAGTGGCTACATCCAGAGCTGTCACTCACGGTAGCAAAATGGTAGTGGCTGCATTCACACAATAGTCTCTTATGCATCTAGAAAGAGCTTCGCTTTCTCCACACTGTCAAACCATAGCCCTGGTTTCCCCTCCAAGGAAATAGAAATCAGTGTCTTTCCCTGAGCTATGATGGCGCCCTTTGCTCAAGTCAGTGAACACTGCTTTCTAAGCTAGAGACTGGTCACCCTGAGCCTTATTCCGTGGCTTATAATCATGGGGAATGTAAGTTAAGGAGACTTGAGATATTAGCAACCACATCCGACAGGCACAGAAGTGGAGGCTCTGACATGACCGAGCTCAGAGTTTCCCCATCCTCTGCAGAGTAGGTCATCAGCTAGGGTGGCAGTACAGAAGCGTCCTCACTCTTGGCACCAGCAGAAGAGACATGTGAAATACCATCTATCCAGCATGACTCAGAAGTTGAGAACCTCTGCTCTAAACCCCCAACAGGCAGATAGGAATGGTGCATTATTTATGTCTCTTGCTGCAAGACTTGCTGAGCATGAGGTGGACTCACCGAAGCCTGCCTTACTACCTGCTCTTCCCTCCATGACTTGCTGCAATTACCCCCCCTCCTTCATACCTTGGTTTCCCTGTCCCTGAGGTGTCTCATAAAGAAAAGACAAGCCTGGCACTCACTACCCACCCATTTTCTGGATAATATACTTTGAGGGGGGGGGTGTTATAAATGCCTAAACATGATCCAGTAACATAACCTCCTTGGGTGAGTCAGAGTGGTGTTTCCTATGTAAACCCCTTCCATGGACTCAGATGTCATTTGCTTTGACTCCGCATTGGCACAGACCTTTGATATAACTGAATTTCACAAAATATTAGAATGTATTTGGGGGGGGGGGCTAGACAGATGGCTCAGCAGTTAAGAGCACTTGATGCTCCTGCAGAGGATCTGGGTTCAGTCCCCAGCACCCAGGTCTGGTGGCTCACAGCCACCTGTCACTCTAGCTCCAGGATGTAGAACACGCTCTCCTGGCTTCTACACCAACCTCCACACACAAAAAAAACTCACAGAGGCACACACATGTGCACATGTAAAATAAATAAACCTTTTTTTAAAAAAAATGTTTAGTCTGAACACAGCCTCCTTCTTCTGTGGAAAGACAGTGCACTTACAGTAGGTGTGTCTCCTGGGCTAGACATGTGGATGAGCAGTCATAAGGCTGAGCTGCAGGTCTCTTTCAGGCCTCTTGGGACAGATCCCTTGGTAGAGATCTCTTCCTTTAGTCTGGAAATAATTTGTGGTCATGGAGGAAGGTTTCTTTCAGTCAAACAAAACTGGTTTGAACAAAGCTGGAATGTAGCATATAAAAAACACAGGGATTGGCAAGTTACCACCCAGACCTTCTGAATAAAAAAATAGAGTGCTCCCCAAAGACATGAAATCAGGATGATTTCATCTTGTCTTTACAAATAGCAAAACCCCAATACAGACAGCACATCTGAGTTTTTCATCTTATCTCCTTTGCTATACCGGTAGGATTTCAGGTGTGTACTCAAAAGAATATCCCAGTCCTTAATCCATAAGGATATCAAATCTCTACCTTTTCCTAGAGCTTCACTCTTCTAACCTGCTGAGTGAACTTCTCATGGCTCCTGTGTGTGTGTGTGTGTGTGTGTGTGTGTGTGTGTGTGTGTGTGTGTATTAGAAGCCTTAGGATAAGAAATAGCTATGTTGGGTCAAGTATGAAACTAGTCCTCTAAATACTATGTGGTCCAGTCAGCATGATGAGGAGGGAGAGAAATGCCTTCACCTTGACCAGGAAATGACAGAGCTACTCAAGAGTTCCCTTCCCACATCCTCCTCACTGGTGGGTGGTTGTAGTCCTGAGGCTTCTCACTTGCACTACTTCCAGTTTCCGCCAAGCATACTGGAAATGATTCTTCACCAATTCTGATCTCCCTCTGGCTCACATGATTAGAACATTTCACTCTAGCTAGACCACTCCATGCAGCCAGCTTGGAGTGGCTTCTTCTCCCTTTAATGATGACAGCAACAACATGTAAATATCCCCTAGGGCTCTAGCCCATTTCCTGTTCTCCTTCCAGTGCTCAGAGACTCACACTCCTGCCCATCCCCAATGTCTTAAGTCCACTCTGGCCAGGTTTCCTCCCTACTTCACCAAAAGGGCTCTCTCATCAAGGTCACCACTGAACCCCATATGACCAAGCCCAGTCATCAGGACTTGACTTGAACACCACCTTACAGGACACACTCTGTCCTTTGTTTATTCCTTCTCTTTCTAGAAAGTTGGAGCACAACAGGGAGGGTGTTTTCATCTTCAGTCTCTCCTCATTTGGCCCACATTTGGACCACAGCTTCAATCTCAAATGGACAGTTCCAAGAAACTTACTCATGTCCACAGCTCTCTCATGATGCCCAGACTCATCAATGGAAATCCCACACCTCCACTTAAATGTGATTCTTTTTACTCAATAGGTCTAAAAGAAACTTTTGCTTTCCCCACCACACACTCTGTCTCTACTAACCTGTTAAACTCTTGTACTTCCCCATTTCAGTTAACAGGACCCCAAATGTCTCTTGGCTTGATTCAAACCAATGTATCCACCAAAGCAGAGACTGGGAGCAGCCTCTTGAGTGTTCCTTCCCTGGTTCAGCTCTTGCCAGGATTGCTGGTCACCATGCTTTCACACTTACTTTCTGTGAGATCTGTCCTCAGCACAGCAGTCTCACCAAGCCACATCAGCACATACCAGATCCTGGCACTCCTGTGAACCACAATAAATTCTGAGGTCCCCTATAACTCAACTCTCCCATCACTCACTGGCTCCTTTCTCACCATGCTCTCCTTCCATCCCACTGCAGGGTCCTGACCTTCTTGCTTTGCCTTAACAACACTAGAAAATGCTTCCACCTCAGAGGCTTTGCAATGGGTCCCTGATGCCTGGGAGCAGCACAAACTTCCACAGGTATTTGCTCCTCCAGGCATTTGATGCAATGTCCGTTTCAGGGTGGACCTCACCAGAGCATCTCATTTAAGACTGAAATCTACTTTGGAAGTTCTGTACCTCATAATGTCATGGCAGGTTTTGTTTTTTGTTGTTGTTATTGTTTTCTTTTTATTTTTTCTTCCTCTGTTTTTACTCTATAGGTCCTTTGCATATATATTATGATTTAGTGTTTTTATGGGATTCCCTACACTGCCAGCTGCAATTCACACAGACACCAGGGACACAACAGAGTTCCCCCATAGTTTCTGCAGCATTAGCCTTTGCTAGAACTTTTAAAACATTTGCCTATCTGCTGTATCTGAAGTTGCTCTTTTAATTATAATTTTTCTAACTTTTAATAAGGTTGATCATCTTTCCATAACTTCACTACTCTGTCAAGTTTCTCTCCTTCAGAGATTGCTTTTGTAAATGTGTCTGCCTGTTTAAAGGGGTGTTTAGTCTTTTGGTAGGCCATTTGTAATGAATTGTTTCAGAAACAAGTTCTTTTCTTATTATAAGAGTTGTAAATATCTCCTCTCGATGAATGGTTTATTGGTTTGGTTTTATTCAGAGTGGGTTTTTTAAAAATACAGATGTGAACATAAAAGCCATTCAATTGGTCTCTCTTCTTTATGCTTCCTGGGCCTTGAGAACTCTTCCCTTGCCTAAGATCACAAAGGATAACAGATGCCATGTTTCTGTCTCCTCTACCCTGGCTAGAACCCCATGTAGCTATTTTTACAGTGAGTTTCAGCATGGGCTTTGCATTCAATAAATTTTAGAAAGAAATAAACAAAAATACTGAAAATGTAAATTCAAGTTGCTTTGATATTCTATCACACTCCAGTGAAAATAACTGTCCTAGAGGAAAAAAAAAAAAAAGACAAGAAGTTCTGGTAAGAATGTGGGAAGGAGGAACGCTGAGCACTGTTGGGAGGAGATGTAAACTAGTGCCACCACTAAGGGAACTCATGTGGAGATGCCTCATAAAAACCTGGAAATAGAGCTACCTCGCCATCCAATTATACGACCCTTAGTTATGGTTGATGTTCTTTAAGTGGTCATATCACAGAGATATTTAAACATCTGTGTTTATTGTTGTATACCCAGGAAACAGAACCAGCCTAGCTGTCCATTACACACCAAGGGTGGATGAAGACATAAGGTAGACGTGCACAAAGAATCAAGTGCAGCTGATATTAAGGGAGATATTTAAGGGAGACCAGACAGACCTAAAAGTTATTGTGTTAAGTGAAATAAGCCAGTCCCAGGAAGAAACATCATATTGTTTCTTACGTGCAGAACTTAGGCTTAAAATTACTTGTGTGTGTCGTTTTATACATGTGTATGTTTATATGTGAGTACTTGTAAGAAGTAAATCGAGAAAGTGGATCGTGAAGGGGAAGGGATCTTACAGGAGGGGAAGTAGAAAGGGCAAAGTATTACGTGCAATAGGATGGCTGAAGTGGGGGCTATTGAAGGAAGAGAGAAAACAAGCTGGCAGGTGGCAAACAGATGAATGAGTCCCAAGCATAATGACACATATGTTTGAAGATGCCATGATGAAACATACTACTTTCCATGCTGATTTTAAAAAAAACTAATTTTAAAAGGTTTATTAATTAAAACTGGAATGTAGGGATGGTTAATGATGTCTAGCACAACACAGATAGTGGTATTACATATATGACTGGAATATACTTTGAGGATAGGATTAAAAACACTAAATATTATTGAATTTCCTCTGTGATTGGTATCCACCAAAGCAAAAGGAGAAACGTGATAAATTGCATTCACTCCTAAGAGGAAAGCCAAGAATAAACATGATGTGGCACATGGCATTTGTTTGCTGATGAAAGACTGCCACACAGAAGAGCAAAGTACTCTAACCTCACTCCCTGGTAACATAAGAAGGTCTCTCTCTCAGAAGCTCAGGTAGGGTAGTGTTTACAGAGGCTGGAAATGGTGGGGATAGGAGGGTGGGGAGAGGCCAGTCAGTGGGTCCAGTTACAGTGGACAACAGCAAGAGGTCTGCTGTGCAGTGGGATGACTCTGGTTGTGATAACATACTGTACATTTCCAAAGGCTGGAAGAGAGGAGGCTGATGTCTTTGATGTTACTGAGAATATGAGGAGGGGGATATGTTTATCCGTATTTAAGCAACGTACAATAACTTTGTCTATCATAGCATTACATGATATTCATTACTATGTCAGGTTTTTTTGTTTAGTTTTTATGTATGAGTTGAAATACTTATTTAAAAAATATTAGCAGTCTGATAAAAGAGACGAGGCCCTCAGTGCTAAATTGAAGGCATAAGGACTTTTAGAGACCAAGAGGATAGGGATAGCATACAGCTTGCTGAGTCTCAGGAACACTCTCAGGTGTCTACTGAGATAAAAGCTTTGGCATCGTGGCCCTGTCTCAAGTCATAGACCCCTGAGCTGTGACAGAGAGCTCTGGTGCTTCAGTATCTGGGCACTTTTCCTGTGATGTTTCAATCTCCAAGTCAGCAGAGTCCCTGCCCTCTCTGCACCTCACAGGAAAAAGAGGCTGCTCTTCATGACCTTAGCTGCTGTGCTCTGGAGTTTGTCACCTGTATTCACCTTCCTATGTGGGTAAAAAGAAGATACACAACTCTGTAAGTCTTTCTCACCCTCAGCTCCTCATCTGGGAACTGAGTTCCTGTCACACCATGAAGGAGACTAACTTATTATTTGTCATTAAGGCTAGATAGCCCAAATTCTCTGGGATGTTTTATTTTGAAACACATACATCCTCAGCGATGTTTCTATCTCTAGCAAAAGTACAAGAAAGAAGGAATAAAACATCTCTTTATTAACCCAGCTTTCTACAAGCTCTTCCTTCCCTCCTTCCCTCCTTCCCTCACATTTTCCTCCCTCCCTTTTTACT
This sequence comes from Psammomys obesus, assembly GCF_907164565.1. NCBI lineage: Eukaryota > Metazoa > Chordata > Mammalia > Rodentia > Muridae > Psammomys > Psammomys obesus. The sequence continues at coordinate 1,837,528 of NW_026596040.1, read as the reverse complement.
TTCGCTTTTTGGTTGGTATTGCAATCCCCATCTTAGAATGCCTTTATGAGAGCTGCTTGGCTGTGCTTCACCTCAGTTTTATATTTAACTTGCTCAAGTTTTAAAATGATCTGGTTTCTTAAACAGTTCATGTGGGTGATAACATGTTTCCAGGCTCACTGCCACGGGCCATCACCCAGCTTTCTGGACTTAAGGCTTGTTTCTTCAAGAATGTGCAAAACTATTCTGAGCACAGACAAAGAATTCCAAACCTTCTCCTGAGAAAGGCATGCAGAGTGCTTTTTCATACCTGCTCAGGGCAGAACTGGAGTGAAGTGTTTCATTTAAGCAGTGAGTGCATTAAACTAGACACTCAGGCAGAGCCTGCCAGGCCCCACCCTGGACTATGCAGTGGCATAGCTTTCACTGTGGGTCAATCTATGGAAGTTTTCCCGGGAGGTCTTTGTTTCATGGGAAGTGAACTGTGTAAAAAGAACTCACTGATTTCCCCCCAGATTAGAAAGGCCTCTAGCTCTGCTCCAAAAAAGCAAACGGGCATCACAGAGTTGCAAACCCGTGCTCGGAGAAACAGATACTGTACCTTTCAAAGTACAGAGGAAATAGGTTTGCTGCTCTCAAGGTCCTGGAAGGCAAGCTATAATGAAGGAGAAGTTATTTCCAAAGTGATTAGAGCCAGAGAGGGAGGTTGGAGCTTTAAGGACTGGCAGTTGTAGGAAGACAGTTGCTTTTCTAGGACTGCAGAGAAAGGTGCTTTGGGAGTCTTCCCATCAGGGCTGGAGCTTATAGTAAGACATGGGGTCTGAGAGTGCTGGGAACACAGAGGAAGAAAGCACGGAACATTGCAGCTCCCCTCTCTTCTTATCTCTGACCTCCTGCATCTACTGACCAAACCCAGAAGGCAGAGCTAGGAAGCCAGAGAAGCAGAAGGAGCAGCCCATGGGACAGCAGGTAGATGGAATGTAACTCGCACTGAAGGTTTGAAATCTGCTTCAGACTATGTTTTCAAAGATACTCTGATCTGATTCAGCTTGTGGGACTGTGAGCAGGGAGTGGCACATGGTTTGATGTTTTAGGGAGAAGAATCTGGATTTCAGAAGGATCCGGACCTGCTATGACATACAGCTGGGATGCATGAGCGAGAAAACTTCTGGCCTAATGGATGGATAGATATAAAATGTTTGTGCTGGAGGGAACTACTCCAGCTGTGTAGACACAGAAAAAAAAAAAAAATGAGCCTCATGATGAATTCTTCCCTATCTTGTCTGTTTCTCCTTCCTCCATTTTCCCTCCTTTTCTTTCATAACAAGATGGTATTTATCAGATTAAATGCAACAGTGAACAGCACAAAACCCTGCCCTCCTAAAGGTACCAAGAGGCAAAATAACTAAAATAAAATAAAATAATAACAGCAAAAACACATGATGTGAGAAGGAAAAATGAGCCATGAAGAAACCCAAGGCAAAATGACAGGTGAAGGGGTAGAGAAGGCAGGAGGGAGGCCTGCCCTTTGACTTGGGCCATGGAAGATTGGTCCTTGGACGAATCCCCCGCCCCTTATACACAACCGTGTCTTTCTCTACTTCCTATCTAGCAGCCTTTGCTGCACTCCACACCTCCACAATGCTCTGCCTAAGCACCTACACTGAGCAACCATGGACAGAACCTCTGAAGCCATAAGCCAAAATAAATCCTTCTCCCTCCAAGTTATTGCATCACCTATTTAGTCAGAGGGATGAAAAGAGTAATTAGTACAAGTAGCACGTGGCTTGTACAAGGGGGGGGGGGTTAATGATGTAGGACCTATAAACAGTAGCTGTGGGCTGCCTGGCTGACCTTGTGGACTTCCCGGAAAAGAGCCCTGGAGAAGCAGAAAGTGAGGTACCCATACAGTGAAGAGCTCAGAAACAGGGTTAGGGTGCTGGGAGATGAGGTCATCAGCCAGCTGTGGGCTAGGCAAGGAGAGTTGTGGGCTTTGAGAAGCTGTGTGCTTTGTCCTCAGGGTGATGGAAAGCCTTTGAGGATGCCAAACAGAGCAGAGTCCTGACTCAACTTCAATTTTAACAAGATCCTTTGGCTCACTGTGAGATTAAACTGAAGAGGGGTGTATCAGTCAGGCTTTTCCTTGTCATGGCCTAATACCCAAGGAGACAACCTAGTAGAGGAAGTATTTATTTGGGTTGACAATTTCAAAGGTGTCCATCGATCATGACAGAAAGAGTATGACAGCATAGAGCAGCTCCCATCACAGTGGCCAGCAAACAGAGAGGGAAGACTAATATAGGGATAGGACAAAGCTGGAGAAAGACTTAACTCCAACTAGACCACACTCCCTACTTTTCACCATCCCCTAACAATGTCATCACACAACACATCTTTTTAGAGATTGATTCATTCATTTTATTGGAACTCTCATGATCTTAAGTATTTCTAGAAACACTGATTTTGCAAGTATTTCTCAGGCTAATAAAGTCAGCAAAATTAGCCACCACAGTGAGCAAGGACAGTGCTGGGAGGAAGGGGTAATGGCTGGGGAGTGGGTGATTGATGGGTATCAGGATGAATGCTGGATTCTGGGTATTCTTGAACATGAAAGCAGGACTGGCTTGGAGGGAAGACAGAGGATAGTGAGACAAGGATAGTGAGTCAAAGATGGAGCCAAGCTTTTGGGCTTAAGTATTATGGAAGAAAAATTGACAAACTGATATCCTTGGATTAATAAGAAAGGGATAATAGAAAAAGGGGTAAGCATGTGTTAGATGATGGGCTTGTAGAGTTTTACAGACCCATTAAATGTGTGTGTGTGTGTGTGTGTGTATGTGTGTGTGTGTGTGTGTGTGTGTGTGTGTGTGTGTGTGTGTGTGTAGCCAATGAGAAGAGCAAAGACTTTGAGGTGCAAGTATGGAGATGGCATTTAAGTCATGAAAGGATGTAGTATCTTCAGAGCAAGTGCAGCATAAAAATAAATAAATAAACAAATAGCCAGGAAATGGGACTTAGCACTGATCCCCACTTATTAATCTTATTGGTTTTTTTATTTGTTGTTTGTTTGTATTTTAAACAAATTCTTGCTGTGTATTCTTCCTAGTTGGAAGGAAACTCATGATTGTCCTGCCTCAGCCTGTGAGCGTGTGCCAACACACTTATGCCCACTGTCTGAACTAACACTTTTCACTACCACGTGCCAATGTTAGGCACTTTACATACATTGTTTAATGTTGGGAGAGGGCTAATATTTTCCCAGCTTTATGCATAATAAAACCAAAGTCAGAGGAATGATTTTTTTTTTTCCCTGCTTAAGCCATACAGCTAATGAATGGTGAAACTGAGGGAGAAGTTTGGCATTTTGACTGTAGAGGAAGCAGAAGGCCCAGGGTGCTCAAAACAGGCTCCGGCAGATTTGGCTTAGCTGTTCTCTAAGCCACACTGCCTCTGCTGACAGTGTCTCCACTGCTGCGCAGAGGCACTCAGAATCACGTGGGGACAAAGAGGATCCTGGTATTGAGCACTCAACCAGTTGCCAAATTTGATCTCATCTCTCCCTCTAACATTGAGGTACTCAGTCGTATTCAATAGCCAGGCCTTTGTTCCTCCTTTGTTACTGCGTATCTGGTGCTTAGCATAGCACCTGTTTATAGTAGCAGTTCTATCTTCATGGGCTGCCGAACTGAAAGGCCATTGTAGCTTAAGGAGATTGTCTTGGTGTGGCAGAGGTGGGAAGGCCAAATCCTTTTGTCAGAAATTGTAAATTGTTTGCTTTTTGGAAGATGCCCAACATAGGCAACTACCCAGGCATATCTGCGGCACATTGAATTGTCTGGGGGGAATTAATTATGACTAGGAACATGAGCTAAAAGGTAGCCCTTGTCTGTCCACTGTGGAGGTCATGCTTAGTATTGACATCTCAAGCAGCACAGCTCTCTTCCCCTGAAAGAGAAGCATCTTGCTGCGCCTGTGCCTGATCAGGCAACACACAGCATGGCTTTTGGCCATCTACCACTAACCTTCAGAGATGTGGCACAACTAAAGACAAATCTTCCAAAGATCTGTCTGGATAAGCAGACTGTCAGTTCTCAGTTATAAATGAAGTGCCATCAGCCATCTGAACGAGGTAAAAAGATAGCAGTCTACCAAAGTGCAAAGGGATTCCCATCTCAGAATGCTTAGCTAGCCAAGACCAGTTATGTAATCTATAACTTAAACCACACATTTCCCAAATTAATAGAATATAGCTCAGTCTACGGCCAGATGGGTCTGAGTCTGAATCCTATCTCTGATGCTCTTTTCTGGAGATTTGGGCCAAGATGTTTAATTCTTTAAAACATCCTCATCCACATGTATGAAGTGGTTCCCAGTTCACAAGCCTTCTAAAAAAAATAGAAGCAGAATAGATGCAGAATCAAGACAGAGGCCAGGATGCAATGGTACCTGATAAATGATGGCTCTAGTGAGAGTAACAGGTGTGGACGTAACGTTGGTGATGATGATGGTGATGACAGACATCACAATTCTGCAACTGAGGACCCATGTTGAGCCCAGGACCCTGAAAAATATTACTAGAAATCTGAGAGAGAGAGAAAAAAAATCTTGTTGTTTTAAAGAAGAAAGTTTGGCAAGTGTAAACTAAAATGTTTGAATAACAACTCAACTGTTGTTATATTAACAATGATAGTGTTTATTTTTCAGTGTTTGCTATGTGCCGGGAATAGTCACAATAGTTTATATGTATTTCATCTAATCCTCACAGCATTTCTTTGACGAACAGAATATAATTAGCTTCATGTCAAATTGGAAACTCAGGGCTCAGAAAGCTTAAGTATCTAAGTATCTAACACAGGGTCATCCAGCTGGAAAAGCTAATGCAGGGATCTGTACCCAGAGCCCTCCCACTGTGAACCTAAGCTCATCACCATCACCATGCACCACTAGGCTCCCACCAGATATACAGCAAGCAGCTCTTCGAAGAGAGAGACGGCCAGGGTGCGCTGAGATAGGTGGCTTACAGTTCTTATGAAAATTTCACACCAGTTCCTTGGAGCACACTTGAGATGTGCATGAGGGTATAAGGTAGCTATTTAGTTCTTCTCCCGTCATCTTGCTAGGTTAGAGATTAGGAAATTTGACTATAAATATCTAGACAGATTGGTAGAGACTTCAGTAAGGGGGTGCTTGCCTAACGTTTATGAGATCCCAGAGTCAATTGGCAGTACCACAAACAAATCCAGTCTTCACACTGTTTGAACAAGTCGACACTCTGGGAATACTGGATTGCGTTAAAGCATGTTTCAATGGGCTGGGACAGCTGCTGTTTCTAGCTCAGGTGTGAGTTTTTAAGTTTTTCCAGTTTCCGTAACTTCCCGTTTTCTCTCCCTGTAAACACCATTTGTTTTCAAACTTGTTTGCCTCCTATAAATACATTAAAAGTGACCTTCTGCTGACACTCAGGCACAGGACAAGGGCACGATTCAGACTATAATTAGCAAAACTGAAGATGTTGCCCAACAAATATCACAGCAGAGGAAATGGTGCCCGGACCTCTTATAGGCTAGGCATTCTTCATCCAGGGAGATCAGTCTGCTACTGTGCCAACAAGAATCTGTTCTTCCATCATCTACCAAAGCCTGTACAACCAACCCTGACCTCCACCATCAACCATAGCCTGCACCATCAGCCATAACCTCTGCTGTCAATGCAAACTTCACCATTAACACAACTTATCATCACCATCAACCATGGCTTTCACTATCAGCCATGGTTTCTGCCATCAGCTACAGCCTCCTCCATCACCAGTCATGGGCTCCACAACCAACCACAGCTTCCACCATCAACTAGAGTCTCCACCACCAGTGACAGCCTTTACCATTCACAGCCTCCATCATCAGATGTGGTCTTTATTACCAACCACAGCTGCCACCATCAAGCATGTTGTCTACCATATGCTATGGGCTCCTGCCCATCTGCTTATTCTCTTTCCTGCCATACTCACTTGCTATTGATCATTAGTTTCATTCTTGTTCTTTCTCAACGATATCCTCACCAACTCTCTTGCCATTTTTACTGTAGGCTCTCTATTAGGTGTCTAAGACAGATTTTGCCCCTTGTTCTGAAAAGTCTATCTTTCATTCAACTTTCCTCAGGTGGTTCCCAAGTTTATGAATAAGGATTAGCCAGCAAAATCAACAGAAGGCATCCCTTAAGCCTGTTATTAAAAATATCCAGGCTAAATGAGTGAGTGAAAAATGAAGAGAGGAAAACATTTTGTCTATGTCATACTTTACAATTTTCAAGGCAAAGTCAGACCTATCTCATTTCATCCTTGCAACAGCTTGGTTAAATGGGCAAAAGAAAAGTAATACATCCCTCTTCATAGAGGACTTCAGCTAAGAAGTGAAGTGCTTTGTCAAGACTCAACAGTCAGTGATCAAGAGAATACGGATTTGTGTCCAGCCTGATCCAAGACAAATCACCTAATATCCCCATTGGCCCAGGTCAGCTCTCATGTAAGCCTAGATGGCTTATCTCTTTTTGTCATAGAATTTTGTTCCAGGAGAGCTGAGAACAAATCATGGGTGCAGAGGACCTTCTTGTTAAACAGTCTCCCCTCACTACTTTCTTAATTTTCCTCCACAAATAGCTACTGAGTTTGCACTATGACAACCTGGCCACAGGATAATGTCTGAAGATAATGGCAAATGCTATAATGCCTCCTTACATTTGTTTAAGTCCTGATTTTCAGCGCCCCTTTTCAGCACTCCTGTGTGCTGAATGCATACTGTTTTACAGGCAGAATTTATTCGCTGAACAGTGGAATGGCACACAGCTAGAAAACAGTGAAGCTAAGACTAAAACCCAGGTCTTAACACTTTGGGTGGAAAGTTCATCTCAGCTCTGGGAGCAGTAGCTCCTAGCAGTGTCTTAGATTCAGTAAGTATTCAAGAAAATCTTACTGAATACAAGTTAGCACCACACTGCCTCTCTAAATGACAGAAAGCATCAGTCAGCACTTCTCCATCAGAGTCATTCAGTGAAATCCAGCGATGCTCAGAATTAATCACTGCTGTTTTCTCCTAAAGCAGCACATGAAGGTTGAGAGAAAAACTAACACCTCTGGTGACGGAGATAACTGCAAAGCTTTTATTCTTAGATTTGTTGACATTATTCTCTGCCTGAGCAGAATCTGCTAAGAGGAAACTATCTTTTCCCATTGACTTCAAACTAATTTCCAGGACTGAAGTCCTGTATTAGAGATAATAAAGTAAATTCTGCAACCTTCTTGGGTCCCTTTTCCTCAAGTGAGATGACAGTTCTATCAACGAGTTCCCCACAAATTTTCTTCTGTTTTGTAATTTGTTGTGTCATGATGGTATGATATGCAGGAAGAAGTTTGGTAGGAAAACTTTGGCCTGGTGTTCAGTATCAACATAGAAAGAGGTGTGAGTGCAGCCAAGGCCAGCTTCACAGTTTGAACCAGCCCTGCTGGCTGCCTGGCTGCCCACATCTCTCACTTGGAGCGGTTCAAGAGGACCAGCCACCTGCTCTTGCTCTAATCTGGTTCATCTTACTTGCACAGGGCCAGGCCTGGGTCAGCTCTCCTCTGGAAAGTGCAGGCTTGATGCTGGCAAGTAGCAGAGGGCAGCTGTGCAGGCCACTGCATTCCTCCCTATTCTTGGCCTTTTTAGTCTTTCCTTTGTGCAACCACATTTTCCCCTCTGTCAGAAACCATAGGCACATCATCAGGACTTTTGATAGGAGTAGCAGACAAAAAGAGCATGGACCCAAAGCTCAGGGCACAGGACCATGGAGAATGAAGCTTCCACACCTTGGCCTGTTGTCTCTGTTCATTCTCCTTCCCCTCTTCTTCCAGCCTCTGCTGTGCATGTGTGGGTCCAGAAGTTAACCTCAGGTGTTGTTCCTTAATAGCCATCACCTTGTTTTTGAGACAGGGTCTCTCACTGGGACCTAGGGATCAATGAGTAGACTAGGCTGGCTAGGAAATATGCTCCAAGGATCTCCCAGTCTCTGCCTCCCAAGTTCTGTAATTAGTGTGCATGCCGCTGTGCTCAGCTTTGGATGTGGTTCTTGGCTTTGAACTCAGATTCCCACAGCTTGTGAGGAAGTGTATAACTGACTGAGCCATCTTCTCAATCCCATCTTTCCCAATCCTGTCTCTATTTCCTTCTTTGTTGTACATGAGTAGCACCTATGGCTCTGTCAGAAATGCCAGATTCTCAGGCCCCACCCCAGACCCACCCACATTGTCTAGGTAAGGCCCCTCTCTGTGGGAAAATCTGGTCCACATGAGTCTGGGCAGCCCTGGTTTCAGCGTTGTCTTCTTGTTACTGGGTGTTCTCTTGGCTCTCTTTTGCTCTCTGTTTTCCAATCACTATGCAGATGGACACGGAGAGGACAGTCACACTGTTTTAGTTAGGGTTTCATTAGTGTTAAGAGACATCATGACTACAGCAACTCTTATAAGTGAAAATATTCATTTGGGGCTGGCTTACAGTTTCAGAGGTTTAGTCCATTTTCATCATGACAGGAAGCATGGTGTCAGGCAGGTAGACAGTGCTGGAGAAGTAGCTGAAAGTTCTGCATCTTGATCCGCAGGCAGCAGAAGGAAACTGAGCCACTAGGCATAGCTGGAGCATTTATAAGTCCTAAAAACCCACCTCCACAGTGACACACTCCCTCCAAGAAGACCATACCTACACCAGGAAGGCCACACCACACCATATTGCCACTGCCCAATATTGCCACTGTCTATGGGCCACGCATCCACACACATGACTTCTATGGGAGCCATTCTTCTTCAAACCACCTCACACACTAATAAGCATAGTTCTTAAGTTATAATGTACAAAGCCAGTCATGGTGGCATACATCTGTCATTCCAATACCTGAGTGACTGAAGCATGAGGAACACAACTTCAAGGCCAGCCAGCACTACGTGCGAGCATATTTCAAACAAGAAAAATAAATAAAAATAAGTAACACGTATTAATACATAGCATATTATCATAAGAAATGCCACTCTCTGAGAGTTCAGCTTTAGACAGTCCATATGCCATCCTCAAGGGAACATGGACTCTGATGCCAGAGGTCTCTGAGTTTAGGTCAGCAGGAGTTCATGTCCATGATCCCCTCACTGCAGGATCTTTAGAAGAGTCCGGCACAGCTTTTAGACACTGTGAGGCATGAACAAAAAGATCAGTGTTACAGGTACGTCATGAAGATGAAATGGGACAGCACATGTGAGTTACTCTGAGGCACCCACGAAAGATCTGTGCCTCCCCACCTCCTCTTCAATAAATCACAACAAAATCACACACTCCTGCACCCCAATCTTCCTCCCTTTTCCTCTCCCAAGGCTTTGTCAAAGGGAATCTGCTGAGATCTGTCAAATGCCAAGTTTTCTCTCCACCTGCCATCTGAACGAGATGGCCAGCCTCTGACTCCAGGTTCCCTACCTTAATTTGAGACAGGGTTGCTCATCATACCTGCAGCTCACCATTTCAGTTATACTGGCCAGAGAGGCAGCAATATCCACCCATCTCTACCCACAGTGCTAGGGCTGCAGACACGCATTGCCAGGAACAGTTTTTACATAGATGCTGGAGAGAAAACCTGGGGTCCTCAGGCTCACAGAGCCAAGCTCTCTGTCCACATCCCTAGCACTTTAAGAAGTATTTTTAACACAATACAATGATGGTGATAGAAAAATACCAAAAGTCCTTTTTCCATAATTAAGCTCTGATGTTTCTATGAAGGCAGAAAACCTAGCACATACAATTGAAAAAAAAAAAAAAAAAAAAACAAACCAGCAATTTTTAACATACTGTAGTGTCACATCTTATCTAAGGTATTTCACACAACACGGGACACAGTGTTTGTGGTCTGTGTTCAGAGCCAAGGCTACAGTGAACTCACCGGATGCAGTGCCAGAACACCTCAGACTTTCTACGCATTTGACTTTGAAAGCTTTTTTAATTTTATCTTCGTGTATTCAGAAACCTTTTGTTGTTGCCATTTTTACAATTCTCGTGTTAATTTGAGAAACTGAGGCCCAGACAAAGAAATCTTTAAAAATGTACTATTCCAGTCTGTGGCAGGAATTTAACATTTATCGACAGGATAGCAGGCCTTTTCCCAGGCTAGTAAGTGGTGTGTGTGCACACTGAGAGGAAATTACTACTCTCTTCTCTCTCAGTGTGAAGATGATGTGCTGAGGCTAAAAACAACTGCTGTGCTCAGAGCCACCAAACCTCCAACCTCTAATTGAGTCTCCCAAGAAGCCCTTTCCTAAGGAGAAAAATCTCTGGAACAGTAGAAAACAGAGCATCTAAGCCTTTGCAGTTTTATTCCCTCACTGGCACAATGAATCAGCCGATCAGCAATTCAGTGCAAATCTTGAGACAATTCAAAGGGATAGAAATAAGATATTTGTTTTTGGAAATAGTGAATTCTAGGAGCCCTGAGGATGTAATGGAGATACATTCAGCCAGAAATTCTAAGGATACAGGTAGGTTCCTGTTTATATGATACTTCTAACCAATAGTGAGTTTCTGAGTCTCACAATACAAAATGCTATGATTGATTAGTCTTGTCTGTCCTGATCACAGGAGATAGCCATGGGGACCCATGAATTGAGCTCTCACCATCAATCTCCTCAAAGTAGTGGAATCTAAGGTGATATTGGTGATTCTATTGCATGTAGCATCTAACTACATTTGGGGAAATATTTACCAGTCATAAAGTATAAGGAATCACTGCAGTATGAGAGGATTTCTTCCAGTTCCTGTGCAAGCTTGTAATTATTTTTTCAGTCCTTCTCTCCTCAGAGATAAGTTCCTTCCATGGCTTCATAAAAATAAATAGATAGCTCTTTCAGTGTAAGAAATTGTAGTGTATATATGGAAAGTGAATTTTCTTATAAACAGAAGTTGACGTTGCCTGGGAAAATATGTCTTCTTAGTCAATATAATCACAAAATTCATAAGAGCAAAACTGGTTAAAAATTGTTTTTTACTTAACTTTAGTGATGGAAGCATATTGGAATTGTGGGATCAGTAATTGGAAGGAGGCTTCAAGGAGACACCTATCCAACAATACACACACACATTCACAGGGTTGTCAGGAAGCATTCATTCATTCATTACCTCACTTTTTCAGTGTGGATTTTTTTTTCTCAAATAACTTTTGATTTTAATTTTAAACAGAAAGCACAGAGTGTTTAGGGGAAAGATTTCAGGCCCTCCGTGACAAGGATTCACCATCTTCATGTTAACAAGAGAGAATGTCTAATGAGTTTGTGATACAGATCAAGCATTGGCCTAAGCAGCTACAGGAATGCTTTCTTTGAATTCTCATTTGTCCCATTAAAATTGGTCCTGTGATGTCCCTGCTTTATATGTGAAGGATCTAAGATCCCTCCAACAGTTAGGAAATACAACAGGTAAAATTCTCGCCCCATGGTCTGTTAAACAGAAAAAATGAAATTCAATTAATGTTTCTAGAAAAGAGAAAGAAAGAAACCAGTGAGATAGAGGGTGAGAGATAGAAGAGGGGGGAGAGATATATATAGAGAGGGGGGAGCAGAAGGAGAAGAGGGGAGGAGAAGAGGGAAGGGGGAAAGGGGGAAAGACAGAGAGACAGAGACAGAGACACATCCCTAATACCTGGTCACAGATAAATTCACAAGATTTACCTCAGGTTGCCACTCCCATCTCAGGCCCAGTGGAAGAATGTTGAGAATTGCCTTCCCCTTCCCTGGTTGTCAGCCTTCAGAATGGAGAGGGGTGGGTTTGTTTGCCTTGGATCTCAGGGAATAATATTGCTGGCACGCTCTAGAGTTCCTGTAACTGGAAGAGTGATGTAATGGTTTTCAACCGTGGTGGAAAACAGAGCTCACCGAGAGCAGTGTGTGAAATTTCCCTGCGTTGTTCTGGCCTCAGACAGGCCCTCAGCAGTTTTGCCACGACCTGTCACAGGGTGTTTCACACCTTCACTCTGAGTCCTTTGAGATTGCACTATTCTGGAACCCTAAGACTAAAAATACCAGTGTTTGACTATGACCCTCAGCACAGCCTTTCATAAAAAATCTGGGGTTGTTTACCACCCTCAGTGTTTGCCTGCTCAGAGCTGGAGATAAGAAGGGGTGATCCTCCATGTCTCTTGGAGGAGATCTGCCAGAATTTTTCAGACCTCTGGTGCTGGATGACAGATTTCTATCATTTCATCAAGAGTGTCTGTAAGCCTATGGTAACAGGAGCCAATCAGGTTTGGAGACAGAGGACTAACCATCTGTTTTCCCAGTTCAGAGGCCTCTTTTCACACAGGTGGAGAATCAGGAACCAAACTCAGTACCTTTAGGAAAGTGTGCATGGCAACACAACAAATGAAGCCAGAGCTAGGGTACCAGTCACTGACCTGGCTGAATATGTGGTTCCATACTTCCTGTATGTCCCAGAATGAGTCTGTGGTCTTGCTCTTTCAAGAACACATCAAGTTCACAGTGTCAATCTTAATACTTCTGGAAATCACTGAGATTCAAAGATTCCAAAAATTTTCTCACTACATAAGGGGCCTACACAGTAGAAGGAGAGAGGAAGAAGAGAGGAGAGTCTTGTAAGTTTTCCTCTGACCTCCACAAATGTATCATGATGTGCACAGGCCCACACACATGCACTAAACATATAAATGATAGGTGTTTTAACATAAATAAACAAACAAACAAATAAATAAACGGTTCTCTTCATTTAGACCCCAGAGGTGCACACTCATTATTTCTCCATTCATTTACTGAGTGTCTGCTAGGCACTCTGGGGAATTGGCTATGAGAAAGAGACTTTGTGTTTCCCAGGCCACAGAGGGTCTGCATTTCAACTTTAATATGTAAGTATACATCTGCCCTAATTTGCTTTCCAGTGCTGTGAAAAAACACCAAGAACAAAACAATTTGGCAAGAAAAAGGTTTATTTGGATCACATGTCGCCATCACACTCCACCATGAAGGGAAGTAAAAGCAGGAACTCAAGGCAGGACCACGGAGTCAGGACCTGAAGCAGAGACCGTTGAGGACCAACCAGCTTTCCTATGCAACCTAGGACCATCTGCCCAGGAGTAGAGCACCCAGGGTGGGCTGGGCCCTCTGTCACAAATCATCAATCACAAAGATGCTTACAGACTGCCTACAGACTATTCTGATCAAAGGCATCTTCTCAATTGAGGTTCCCTCTTCCCGGATGAGTCTAGCTTGTGCCAAGTTAACAACAACAAGAAACAAAACAAAACCCCAATCCACACAAAATCTAAGTAACACTCATTGGGTCCCTACTGCTTACTGGGCATATTCTAGCCATTTTATACATATTATCTTGATAATCTGCATAATTATCTGGGAAGATTTCAACTTTCCTAGGCAAGGAAACTGAGGAAAACAAGTCAAAAATCATTTTGACTTGTTTTCATTAGCTCCATAGTTAATAAGTGGAACAAATAGAATACAAGCCAGAAAATCTTATTCTATAACCTATTCTTAACTGAATATATCTATGTAAAGAAATAAAAAAAGATCTCAAAGGCCAGAACCCAATGTCAGTAAACTGTTATTTGGAGGTTGGAAGATAGTAGAGTACCTGGTGATGTTTATTATTCACACTTTCTAGAAATTCTTCTCTCCCTGCCTCTTTCCCTCTATCCCTCCCTCCCTGAATCTCTTGATTCCATGTCACATGAATAATGAGAAAATTTTATCAAGTAACTGAAGTCTTTACAGAACAGGTGCGCTGGAGTTCTGTGCCCCCAGGGAGCCTGAGAGATGAAGTCCCATAGTTTCTGCCTCCCCGAACAAGAGATGGAGATGAAGCCTCACCTCAGAAATTATTCAGCTCCTCCGGCAGGAAGGCCTTTCAGTGACATCAGCTGGTACCTATGAATAGGAAGGTGGTAACGTAGGACGTTTGGTGATGGTACTGGCCTGGTGAGAACAATGTGTGCTTAGGGAACAAACATGTTGCATAATCACCAGCCCCGTGAAGGTCAAACGCACAAAATACCTGCTTAGGAGAAAGCTTGGTGTCAGCTCGGATGCTGTGACAGGTTACCAGTCTCAGGGCGGGAGAAGTTTCTTGTCTAGGCTATTATCTTACTATGAACTAAGCAATCATGTTCTTATTGCAGTAGCTTTGCTTATTCCTTTGTAAGTAAGTTCATCGACAATCAAGGATAAAAGCTGTTTATGCGCTTAGAGGGAAGAAAGAATCAAATGTTCATATGGGAACAGGGAATCATGTCTATTGAGTGAGATGGAGGAGGGAAAATATGGCCATCCTCCTTTTATAGATGAGAACACTAGAGCTGGGAGAAGTCAAATAGTTTGTCAAATTCAGTTTTCCAGGAAATTCTCTGGTAGTTAAGGGAAAACTGACCTTAAAAAAAAAAAATTCAAATAGACTTGAAGGAAAAAAATGCTGGTCCAAAGAAAAATTGAGATGATGAAGGAAGGATTGAAAAAAGTCCTCACTTTTTGAAGAATTCCCTTGCTTTTCATAAAGTAGATATGACACCTTCTTTGTTCACAGAGTGGGTGCGAACTGAAGTAATACCTTGAATGGGTCAGTGTGGTTAGGTCATGTATGTCAGCTGTATTTTACTCTGCTTGCAACAGGAAGCCATTGAGAGGCTTTTGGCAGTCTGGCCTGGTCTGGTTTGTGTGATGCTACATCCAGGCACTGAGGGATAATGGATTGGTGTCTGTCTTCCCAACAAGACAGTTGGCACAGTTCTTGTTTGTATTTATTCACTCGTAACTTTCTGTGCCCATTCAAATGTCAGCTCCATGGCAGTAAAGACCTCTCACTTTTCGCTACTGTGTTACCAGTCGCTGGAATAGTATCTGGCCTGGAACAGGCTTCTAGTAAATATTTATTGAATGAATGTGTGAACGAGTTAACGAAAAAATAATGAAGGAGAAAAGGAAGGGAAAACACAAATGAACAATGAAGCAAGGTGAGTGCTTATAAAAAGATAGAGCGCAGCATGAAAATGTACTGTGATGGACTTCTCGAGATAGAAAGTTACAGCTTAGAGGAATGCATCCTAATACCGGGACACTGCTGTAACCTAGAACTGATGGGGCTTCCTGATAGTGGAGCCAGAGAAATGGATCAGGCCCATGGGCTGGCTTTCCCTCCGCCCCAGCACTCCAATCGGAACAGTTCAGTTCCTGAGACACGTATGTCACTATTTTCCAAATCACAAGTTAGTTTTCCTCACAGAAAAGCTGCAGATTTCTAAGCATGGTTTTCTAAACAACAATCTCAGTGGACCTGCTTGGCAGTAGTGTGTCTGTGATGATTTCTTCAACACATTTTTTTTTTTTTGGCCTGATATTTCTATCAGGTTTCCATGGCTAGGTTTCCATGACACCACAACAGTTAGCATCATCTATTCTGTCTAAACATGACTGGTCCTGAGTAAAAGGAAAGTCGTCTCCTCACCTGAATGAGTGCATCCCCTCCGCACACGCATGTCCACATGCACACTTGTCCAGGCACACACTCACACAGGGACATGCGAGTTGCCTCTAGCATGGTACACATACATTCGTAACCACAAACTGACTTGCCCACCCCGGTTGTAACTGCCCTGCAGTCACAGAGATTGTTTGTGTAGCACTTAATTAATATCTGTGAAGAATCATTTCAAACATAAGCGCTCTACTCTGGATCCAAGAAAAAGTATTCTCTTGAGATTAGCTGTTAAATAGGTAGAGAGCCTTGTTTACAAGGTATACATTAAAGTCCTTTCATTTTGCTGTCCTCAAAGGCTTGTCATCATGTCAAAAGCTGTACCAGAGGAGACTGCATTCATACAGATGTGTGATACATATCTTTCACTTTTTTCCCCCATCGTCCTTGTTCTGAATTTGTTGACAAACCATCCCTCTCGAGCTGGCCCTGTGGTCGGCTTTCTTCAGGATTTCGGCTCCCTGCCACGTCGCCTCATGGATGTATGCCATCAGCAGAGCATTAAAATCACAAAGCTCTGGTGACTGAGTACTGTCCTGTGGCCTCAGTCACACCAAGCACCCTCCCCTGGCTATGCTGGCTTTCCATACAAAACACTTCTTACTCATGAAAAATCTTTGTGATTCAAATGAAAGGGTGAGTGCGCAGTGGGATTTTTTAAGCCAGAAATGGTTTGGGAGGTCCACGGACACCCCCATGAACTGGTGCTCTTCTGTCTCACTGTGCTGCACACCGGCTTCTACTGAAGTTTCCTCATTTTTCTTCTTAGGTGTAAAGTTCTTACACTTCTTAGGTGTAGTTAGGAAAGGACAGCAAAACCCAAACAAAGCACACCAGGGACCCCAGCAGTCCAGCTAGGAATTCCGTATCTTCTTTCCAGTGTCAGCAGGGTGGTCCTTTGCACTCAAGTGCATCAACATCAAAAGGAGCTCAGTGAAGGGGCTCTAATGAAAAGCTCACAAAAGTGAACCTCCTTGGGAATGGTGCAGTTGGTAAGATGCCTGCCGCACAGACATGAAGACCTGACTTTAAGTCCTAGTACCATCGTGTGAAAAAAAAAAAAAAAAGACAGACATGGGAGTGAACTTACAACATCCTCGGCAGCCGGAGGCAGACAGATCCCCAAGGCTCATGGACCAGCCAGCCTGACTTAATGGTGAGCCTCAGGCCAGTGGAGGGCCTGTCTCAAAAAACAAGATGAGGGCTCATGACATGGATCAGCAGATAAGGGCGTTTGCCACCATACTTGAATACCCACCTTCCACTCAATCAGCAGAACCCGAGTGGTGGAAGGAGAGAAGTGACTCATGGAAGTTGTCCTCTGACCTCCACGTGCGCACACACACATACACACACATGCACACATGCACACGGGGGCAGGGGAGAGAACTTGCACATGCCCTTTAATGTATGTGATTGATGAGAAAAAGAGCATATCTGATCGTGCTTAGAATTCTTCATCATGGTTCCTTTCCATGTAGTTCTTATCGTGGTTTCCAGGGCCCTGGTGCTCTGTTCTCCCTTTTCCGGCTTCCAACCTTGATCATTTGGCCTTGTTCCTCCGTAATCCAGCTGCCTGCCTTTTTGTGTTTCTGTTTCCCAATTCCTTGACATTTCATTTTCTCTCACACCCAGCGCTCCACAATTCACACACATATACCTGTTTCCCACCTCCATACTCACCAGCACTTAAACTCGTCACTACACACCCGCTCCTTCCCACTTCACCCCGAGACTCTCAAAACTCGGGAAGGCCTGCCCTGACTTTTCCAAGCTAGCTCTCACCTCTCACCAAGTCAGCTCTCAGGCCAGGTCTGATCCTCCCCGATTTTATCCTGAACCTTCTCGTGGAATGTACTCTTCGCTTTCTGAGCACGTGACTTTGTTGGCAATCAAATAATCACTTGGGTAATTCATTATTTGACGGTAGTCTCCACCCTAGCTTTTGTAAGCCCTCTGAGAGCAGAGGCCAGATCAATGCTATTCTCATTGTACCCTAGGCTTCATGGGGAGCCTGGTGCAGAGCTGGCTTAAAGCGAATATTGGCTGGCTGGATGAATTGATGCATGCACGACTGAGTGACTGGCTAGATACTCCTGAGCATATGTGCCTATACATGCCCGTGTGACTTTCGGGGAAACAGCAATGTTACTAGACAGCATATAAAGTGTATTTTTGGTTTTGGGTTGTTTGTTTGTTTGTTTGTTTGTTTGGCCACCCTGAAAGCAGAAAGTAGAATAGCATTCTTGAGATGAGTCACTGTCTTCGCTAATTCTACTTAAGGAATTCATTTAGTGACATAAACACTATGAGTGATTCACGGGCCTCTGGTTAGCAGTCAAGGAGGAAAGTTATATTTATGCAACTTACAGATATCATACAAAAACCGTGGCTTGTTTTCTGTGTGCCCGTATTCCTTACATCCTAATCACAGAAGCAGCAATTACTCCCAACACCATTAACAAAGTTTCCAAAGCGTCAAAGATAAATTGCTCACTAAATAAATGTTTAAACACATTAGCATGACCAACTGAGTGTTAGTTACACTCCCCATTGCCCAGCAGCAACCTGCCTTCTCTTTCGCCTCCCTGCTTTATCTCCCACTGTGAAACAGCCTGAGGTATTTGGGACCACTCCAAAATAGGCAGGATGAAGCATAAAAGTGCATACATTGAAGCTTAAAGAAAAGCAGTCCTGGAAGGCCCCATCACCCACCACTGCTGGTACAACACAGCTGGGAATGCGTTTTTGATCATGTACCAGATAATTCAAATTGTTGCAGAATGGAGAAAGGTTGATAAAAAGCACATGCGGAATCTCAGAGCTTAAAATAGTCACGACTGCATATCAAGGCCAGATTGGAGTTTTAACAAGAGCATAATCCTTTTGATAAAATTATAATTCAATATACAGACAAAGGCCTTTAAGGATTCCCTTATCTTTTGGTATTCAATATATACTGCTGGTCTTGCCTACAGGGCCAAACCCATGGATTCATGGAACACATGTTCTGTGATTCCTGAACAATACTGTCTTACAGAGAGATATTCATGAGTTCTGGGGGAAATGGCGTCAGTTGTGCATAGCTGATTCATTCTCTTATAAAATCCATCAGACTTAAAAATAACTTATTTTTCTAAAGCCTGAACTAATTCCCATGGACTTTCTATCATAGGAATAATTCTCTAAATTTACTGGCTGAGTTTTGTTAAGTGCCATATATCTTCTTTGGAGTGCATATCTATCTATCTATCTATCTATCTATCTATCTATCTATCTATCTATTATCTATCTATCTATCTATCTATCTATACGTCATTATGAATGGATAATATAGAGTTTACTACATTACAGAAGAGATACTTACAAATTTGAAAGTTCAAGTCCCTTAATCCCTCCTCCTACTAATAAGCCACTCTCCGAGGATACACAGTGCTCACAGTTTAATGTATTTGCTTTTATCTTGACATTAATAGGATTTTGCCTTTTGCCATGTGAACCATTCCTCCGCCTACTTCATTTACTAAGACATGTTACTAAGTGTGTCTTCATGGAAGGTTGCATGAAGTGTATACAAAATTTACTACTCTTTTTCACAAAGTCAAGTGAATTTACAAATACTCAAAATACAATATTCTGTAAGCCATCAGTGGAAAATGTATTTCCAATCAGAGTACCACTGATGAACACTACATCTATCTATCTATCTATCTATCTAACTATCTAACTAATGATAGGTGTTTTATCATTAGGACACACTGTAATTCCTTTAGGCCATTTCCTGTCCAGGGATGTTTTATCTGTTTCCCCGCTTTCTTATATTGCACAGGACAGCCTTCTACTTTGTCTCCAAAATGGGATCCAGTTTGTCAGACTAAACTTCTCAGCTGCTTCCACTCTTCTGAAGTGTGAGACGAGCATTTGAACTTTGCAATCTGGAGCAACTGTGTCAGGAAAGATTTACACAGACTTAGAATTGCAGTTTTTCGGTAAGAAAGTTTCCATCAAAAGGAACAGCAGAAAATTACTAAAGATCTCTGTCTGCTCCCCCCCAAGAGTGGCCTCTGCTTTTTAGCCACACCGTCCCGAGAGGAGGAAAGTGTCTGACAGGCCCTTCTTGTATAATCTGATGAGTCCTTTATAGCTCTGCCTGGTTGGGCGGCCTTCCACTTTGACACAGCAAATAAAATCATATGCATGTTCAACAGAGAAAAACCAAGGATCTCCCCCTTCACAAATTGGTTAAAAACAAAAACAAAGATAATGAATTCTAAAAACAGTTGGTTAAAACAGTGTTGGTAGCCAAGCCTTCTTAATTGGCATCTCTTCCTGATTGACAACCAGTGACAGGCTTGATGAGAACTCAATGTCCCATCTCTAGAATGAACCCATGCTTGTCTAGAATACTAATATTTGTCATCTTAGTATACACACGCTGATAGTTAATGTAATGCATTTAGGAATGCTTGCTGTGTGATGGGCATGGTGCCATCCATGCCTAGTCATATACCAAGACAAATAAGACCTTTTGTGCCCCCCATTCTGTCTAGACCAATGAGTCTTAGCTCATTTTGTAGCTTTTATTAACTATGTTTCGTACTGTTGTAAAATATCTGAAAAGAAACAACTTAAGAGAGGAAGGACTTTTATTGGCTCACAGTTTAGAAAGATACAGTCTGGCATGGCAGGGAAGAAAGACATGACAATTCATGGCAGCAAAAACATGCAGATGGGACTCCTAATAAGCAAGAAGATCAAGAAACAGAGAACACCTATGGTGGTGCTCTTTTCCTTTTTATTGAGCCTGGGACCTCAGCCGATGGCATGGCATTGCTCTGACGCCATCATCAGTGAAACTTCCCTAGAAATACCCTTGCAGACAAGCCCAGAAATATGTTTCCTAGGTGATCCCAAATCCAGTCAAGTGAAAATTAAATTAATTATAACAGATCTCTTTAGAACATGAAAACTGAAGGACTGAAAAAGTGTGCATACAATATACACAAAACTTCAAGTCAATTAGCTAGTAGCCAAACTCAGAATCCAAGCATTCACTTGTCCAGTTTTAGATTCTTAATAGAGAGAATGGCCAATGGAAAAAGTAGCAATCACAACAAAATATCACTAACGAAGACTAGGGTCACACCTATCCACTTGTGGTTCTTCTCTTCTTATGGCGTGCTTTCCATACAGACAGCCTTCCCTCCATGGTGTCTGATGGGGCAATGGCATCAGAGGTCTCATGACTGCCCGTGGCCACTCAGCTGGAAGCTAACACAGCTTTGACGAGAATCAGGTCTATGCCATGTGCTCTTTTTTCTTTACAAAAGGGATGAGTGACTAACAGGAAATGCCATGAGCAGTTTTTTTTAAATACTAATGTCAATCAAATAAAGACAAAAATTTTTAGTCAAACTAAGAGTTACTTCCAGATACTGTTCAGTTTTAGAATCTCTCTCTCTCTCTCTGTTGCCCAATTAAGCCATAAACTGCTGCAAGACAGAGACAACAGGACTCTAGCTGCCGTATTTCCATTTTGATTTCCATTTCCTTTGTGCTTAGCAAATGGCCTGGCGCATAGTCAGCATTTTTTGTCTGTTGTGTGGATGAAGTTTCCCTAAACAAAGAAAGAGATTAGAAAGATTAGCTTCCACTAAGTGTGTCCCTCTGATCTTGGACTGTCAGAGGTGATTTCCAGGACAGGAAAGATGTCATTGGTTCACATTAGTAATGCTGTCTCCAGTATGTTTGTGTTCTACCTCCCCTCCCCCTTCTTAACTATAACATTTGATAAAATGGAACCAAGCTGGGCTGAATCTAGTTTAAATATCTAAACTGAACATTCTTTCACTTCTCATAATGAAAAAAGAAAATTTCCATATTCTATGCCAGACTAGAAGAAATCTTAAGCAATAATTTAATTATTTAAATTAGTTCAGGGTTTGGATTTTTTTTTTTTTAGATGAAAGCTTATTTAAAAAAAAAAAATTAGAAAACTTAAAAAAATAGTAACTTACTGCCCAACCCAAGCCAAATAACAACTTTGGAAAGCAATGTGGTTGCTAAAGCAATAAATGAATGGTTGAGCCCCTCCTGGGTCTTGGAAACTGTACTCACCCTTGCCAGGAAGGAATTTTTAAAAATGTCTGTATTTCATTTAACTGTATGAAGTCCCTACGGGCAGAGTCTATTCCTGATCCATCTTTATATTCTAGAAGATTCTTTGGCATGTGGTGAATGCTCAGTGAATTATTATTGAATTAAATTGGGGTTTTTCAAAATTTATACATATCTGTATTTTATGTGTGTACATATGATATAAATATTCCAAGTTGATGGACAAGCTATGCTTCACATCTTCTTATATACAAACTGTAAAAACGCCATAATATTAATTTGTGTGTAACCGCAGCTCGAACTGTTACAGAATTCTATCTACTATGTGTCTAAGTTGGGTAAAGTCATCCTGTGAAGGGTAATACCAATGCTTTATAATTCTACCTCTGAAATACTTTCCTAAGTGAATAGGTAAAATTCTCTACTGTGGTATGCAACTAGTGTATACATTATCCTTAAGCCGGGGCTGGAGACTATGACTCAGCCGTAGCCAGTAACATCCACTATGCTGTACAGACCCTTATCAACAAAAATGGGTGCCTCATAGTTGAGTATGACTCAACATTGTAAAGTCATCCCCTATGTATGGCTTCTTCCTTCATTTCTTTTATCTCGGTAGACAACTCACTTCCCCAATGGCTGTCCAAAATAGGGCTTACACAGAGACGGAGAAGAAAGGTATAAGGGGATGAATTCACTAGTTTGTTTTTGAGAGGACGGTTGACAATGCAGAGGACAAATATCAGCAGGTAGTTGGGGATTTGTGAACATTGTGTGAAGTGTCCCTGTGGCCTGAGGGGATGGCTTGTGGTTGGAAGCAGTGGCCTCAAGGAAGGCTGGACTCAGAAGAACTAAGGTGCTGGGGGAGCAATCATAGAATCACACCCCAGGGATATTCTTTAGACCCCTTTCCTGAGCCAATTCTGTTAAAATATCATATTGTGTATGGATTACTTATCATATAAAGTTATTGCCTTTCCTAGATGTGGAAGTATAAAAGTAACTTTTATTTGCCTGTTACCCTTGTCTTGGAGGCTTCCTGCCTCTGTCCTGGAAGCTTCCAGCCTCCATTCAATCTAACCTAGGCCTAGATGTTTTCAGCCTCTGAGACTTACTGCTGAATAAGATCACTCTTATTCTTTCTGAGCTCTGGGCTGGCTGGTTCAGCTCAGCTGTTCTGGCTCAAACTTCTCTCTCAGCTGACTTATTCAGTTCAGCTGTTATTTTGGCCATGTATTTCTTTTCGTGACCTCAAACTATTTCCAGCAATCTGCTCTAATCTCCTGACTCCTTCTCATTTTCTGGCTCATTCCATCTTCACCTGAGTTCTCTCTCTCTCTGCAACCTGTCTCTCTATTACCCTCCAGTAAAACGCCTTCCTTTTCTCTCTGCATTGCATCATAAGTAGCTTCTCTTTCCTCTCTCTTCTCATGAGAGCTGGGTGTATCCTATTCTGTCAAATCTTTTTCTGATTCATCACTTTTTCTGGCACTCAGTTAGACATCACTTACAAACATGGGTGCTTCCTTCTACAAACTAACTTTACCTTCATTGTTTGGGATTAAAAGTGTGCACCACCACACCTGGGCCTAAGATTTTCTTTACCTGAAACTTGCCCTTTACCAGGCTGGCTTTGAACTCAGATCTGCTTTCTTCTGTGTCCTGAATTAAAGGCATGTTGGTATTCCAGCCAGAGTACACAAACCTAGAAGGTCTTTGGATGTGATCTCTTACCAGAGCAGCCATATTCTAAATTCAAATTCTTCTACATGGAAGCATCTTGTCATCTCAGGAAAATCTAGGAAGCTCAAAAGTTTCTTTTCTATCTTCTAGTCTAAATTACCTATGTAACAAAGAAAGCTGAAGAAATGTGGGGAATATGGGCCATTTAATCCTCTACCCACTTTCTCCATAATCCCCTCTCCCAACCTGGAAAGAGAATCCCATGAGTTCTAAAAAAAAAAAAAAAAAAAAAAAAAAAAAAAAAAAACCAGGAAAACTGGTCTCTTCCACGCCTATCCACACTGGCTGATCTGAAATGCAGTCCTTCTCTCCACCACCTAGTGTAGCCCACTGACACTTAACAAGTATTTAGCACTTTATATAAGAAGAGTTTTTTAGAGACAAGTTTGCAAGTGAGCTGCCTCATCTTTGAGCAGCTGCTTGAGGACCGTTTATTTTGAAAACATTGAATGGACTTCCTAATAAACTATTTTATGTGTTATGTGTAATTCAAAAACTTGGGCTTCAGAAAACAGCTCCTTTAGAAAGAGACTAGGGTATTGGAGAGATGGCTCAGCAGTTAAGAGCACTGGCAGCTCTTGCAAAGAACTGGAGTTCAGCTCCCAGCACCCACATTTGGTAGCTCACAACCACCTATAATTCCAGCTCCAGAGGATTGGATACCCTCTTCTGGTCTCTGTTATCAACACACACACACACACACACACACACACACACACACACACGCACGCACGCACGCACGCATGCGCTCACACATGTGCATTTTAATTGAAAAGGGGGAAAGGTTTATCTGTGTGTTCAGCAAGTGTCTGAGTATATATCACTTTGCCCATTTTATCAGAAGCATGCAGGGAACAGTGGGGAAGAGGGACTATGGTGACTACATTCTGGGAAGTGAAAACATATGCACAGGATATGTCATATGCCATACAGAAAGAGAAAGCGAGACAGGGAGATAGTAGTGAGAGATGCTACTCTACAAAGGATAAGATGACAGCTCAAAAGAGATGACACTCAAGGAAATGCTTCAAATGAATGCTAGTATAGGCCTAGAAACAGCCATGGAGTACATGCAAAGGCCCCGAGGCCTGAGCACAGTCATGTACCAACAGCAAGGAAACCAGAATGTTGTATGAGCAGAGAGGAAAGTCTGAGATGCTGAGGTCATAAGGCAGCAGGAAGTCAGAGCTGCCAGGCTTTGCAGGCCATCAGATGGTGGAAAGTTACTGGAAGCTACTGAGTAAGGCATGACTAGGTGAAATTTTGAATGAGACACCCCAAACCACAAAAGAACCCTTCCAAGTAAAGACTTCTGTTTTGAGTCAAAGTGGACTAGATATTTAAACTCTATTGGCTGAGCACACCTAAAGATGCAGGACACACACACACACACACACACACACACACACACACACGTGCATGTTGAGCTGGCAGAAATGCAAAGGAATTCCTTCCTTAGGGGCTAAAAATATAACTCCATAGGAGTGAGCATGTTAGAGTAGTGTTTATGAGGCAATTACTACGCAGTTCCTACTGACCGAGACTGTGGAGTCTGCAAGTCCTTTCCTCTCAGAGATAAAAAGAAAAACCCCTAAGATCTCAGCAGGATGTCACTCAGGAGACTCCCTGTAAAATCATGGTGCTCATAGTTCATAGGTAACACCTCACTGGCGAGGACAAGGAGAAGAAAAAAAGCAGGAGACTGAAGTACTCTTCTGTAGAAGGACGCTGTGAAAACAAATGCCTGTTTTGGTCAGGTCCTAGATGACAAAATAATGGTTAAGTCTAACAACCTGTTTATTAGAGTTAGAGAAAGATCAGAGAATGAAAGTAGAAATATTTGAAGAGCAAAAGCGCTTAAAATTTTCCAGAGCTCATCAAAACATGAATAATATTCAAATCAGGAAGCCCCAGATATGATTTAAAAAGAAGAGGAGGAAAAGAAAAGGCCAGATGAGGAAAAAAACAAAAAACAAAAACAAAAACAAGAACTAAGATGGCTCAGTAGGCAAGGTACTTGACAACCTGATTTCAATTCCCCAGAACTACTTGGTGGAAGGAGAGAATTAACTTGTCCAAGTTGCCCTCTTACCCTCACACACCATGGCACATGTGGGGACACACATACACACACAAACAAAATAGACAAAAGTGTAAAACATAAAAATAAAAAGAAGGAATAAATTAAAAGAAATAAGCCAGAGGCGGACATGCAGGGACATGAAATAGCAGACAACAAAGAGAAAATATCTAATATCATTTCAAGCATTGAAAGATAGAGTTCAGCTCTATCTTGATAGTGACCCACAGGCTACTTACTGCTGCCGATCGGAATAGAAATGTGACCCTTAAAAAGGGAGGCAAAGCTCTGAATCACCCAGCTACAAGCATGAGAAACAAAATAAAATTGAAGGGGGATAGTAAACACAGATCCCTCCCTCTCCCCCAAATAGGATCAATTGGGAATGTTCTAACTAAAACCAGGAAGGACTCAAAGACAAACACCCACCCCTTCTTTTTGTAAACAATACAGGACACCCCTCACCCCCACCTCATCTTCATCTCTAAAGATCCCTGGGTGGGAAGGAGGTGAATTATTGACTTCTGAGCTGCATTCTACTGGTTAAAACATTAATTTGCAATCAGCTTGTGTGCTTCAGAGCAAGCTCCGCTAGACACATGCAGAATTCAGGTTCTGACAGTTCCTGATGCCGAACCTCTGTCTACATCGTTAAAAAAAAAAAAGTACTGCAGATCCACTCCAGGGTTTAAGACAATGCAGAGTAGCTCAAAGAGCACTGGCCGTGGCGCTCTCAGGAGTGACAGTGTGCTGTGAAACCTTCAGAACCTCGTATTTCTCATCACATAAAATCACAGCTCTCCTCTCAAAGAGAACAATTGTTTATTTTTGAGCCAAATATGAGTGACATAGCCTGGGAACACGGGTCCAGGTTACCTCCAAAATAAAGTTTCCACATGGGCACAGTCTCATGAAGCAGTTTAAGTAACAGAACAAGGACAATAATAATTGAAGGTACTTTTTGAACCATCTGTGGCAACATCAGATAGGCAAAGTGTGGCAAAGTGGAGTCATGTCTGTTAACAGTCGTTGGATGCTGTTGGATGACATGCTTAGCCCTTGAGTGGTACAGACCAGGACTGTTCGTAAATCCCCAAAGGACTTACCTCCCAGTCACAGGAAGTCAGACACAGAGCTATGCAATAGCTGGCTATTAGGGGTCTAAACAGAGCCCAGGATAATTTGGCTCCCTACCTGTAACATTCCTATACAGCTCTGGTCAATTAGTCCTGTAGAATATTTAAGACATGTATGGCTTACCACCGGCCTACACTTCAATTCACACGATAATGTCACTCACCCCGTCGGCTAGCCCTGAGTGGGGGTGGCCAAGGGACTTTGTCTCAAGGTTATGTTTATTACTGAGTAACCGCCACAAGCTGGCTAAGCATGCCCCATCTCACGTGCCTGGATCATTTGAACACCTTGTGGTTCACACAGAAAGAACCAGCGGTTGGGAGGCATGCTGTCTTTGAGGACAGTACTGGTTTTAAAGTGCTTAAGACTAATCCACGAATACAATTTATCATCTTTCTTCAGCAACTTTCAATATTGCTCCAAAGTCTATTTCAAAACAAACAAGGAAACAGCCAGGGCCTTTCGGTACAGTAATTGCATTTGCCCTGGTTACATTACCTGCTGGCACTGTTTTACACAAGCAAATTCCCCACTTCCTTCCATTGCATATCCAAGGCTCAAACATACTGAAAGAGCATGTGGTAATTTGGCTTATGAAAGTTGTTAACAATAATCACAAGGGTGAAACAGGTGGAGTCTTTTCTCCACAATCTCTTTAACTACCTATCTTTGGGAAATAGAAATGACCCCCCCCCCCAATCTCTCTGTGACAGTTTTCCATCATTCAGACTGTGGACTAAAATCACATTACAATGAGAGTAAGGATGTAGCTTTACTATGTGAAGTGATTCATTATATGGTTAAAGAAAAAGCAAGCTGCTGTTAAGCAGCGGTGTGCCGGCTGTGGTCTCAAGATTGGAGCAGGAGGTGTGAGCTCTGCTTGCCACATATCTCTAAGTCTGAATGAAAGCAACCCAGGATTGTGCGGAAGTCATAGATGTTAGCATCAGAGTAGCATGGGTTCAAATCCATTCCCTGCCTGGCTGGATGAGCTTGGACAGATTGTTTAATCTTTCCACCTCGCTTTCACGTTTTGTTTTTATTTGTTTAATTAGCATGCGAAAGAGTAGATTGCCTTGTGACATTTCCATAGGTGTCTATCATTGTGTTTCATTCATATTCACCCACACACTTCTATTTCCTGTCTCCTTCTCCACTCCTACTGGTCCTCTCCTTTCTCACATTCTGCTTTAAAGGCAAATGTGTGTGTGTGTGTGTGTGTGTGTGTGTGTGTGTGTGTGTGTGTGTATGTGTGTGAGTGTGTGAGTGTGTGAGTGTGTGAGTGTATATTTGTGTGTATATATATATATATGTGTATGTGAGCATGTATGTACATGCATATTCATATGAGTGTGTGCATGTGTGTATATTTAATCATAATATGCATGCGGAAAAAAAATGTGCTTTTTCTACGATGAATCTGCCTTTTTTCACTTGACATGATGATTTCTAGTTATGTATATACGTGTGTATATATTTGAATGAGAAAGCTGAATCATAGTGTTTTAGAATCTTCTGTATTTGTTTCCACAGTGGCTGGAATAATTTATATTTCCATCAGCAACAATAAAGGTTACTCTTCTCCATAGCCTTAGCAGCTGGGAAATGGCTGAGATAAGATGGAATTTCAATGTTGTTTTAACTTCAATGTTCCTGATGGGTAAGAATGTTGAACATTTTATTTACTGGCTAATTGTATTTCTCCTTTTGAGAACTGTCTAATTCATTTGTCCATTTATTAATTAGATTGGGGGGACTGATTTTATTTGAGTTCTTAATATATTCTAGATACTAACCCTATACAAGATGTATAGTTAGCAAATGTTTGCTCACATCTGGTCTGTCTTTCATTGTTGCACTGTCTTCTTATGGTACTGGAATTCGCTTCCTGAGCTAATGAGGGTTAAGTCAATAATGGATGGGAGGTATTTTGAATGTCACCAGGCCCACAGAAAGTGATCCAGAACTTATTGCTATCATATAGATACAAAATGCCAGCAGCTATCACGTCTGAGTATTGGTATGGGCTTCAGAATGACTTTCCTCTATATCTCAAGTTTCCACGCCACCTTAGTCAATCATCCCAGAGAAGGAGGGAGAGAGATAGAAACATGGGTATTATTTTGTAGTGTGTTTTCAAAATTATGTGAAACTCTCTCTCATCACTGAACTTCCTTGTGCTGGCTAATTTTATGTCAACTTGACACAAGCTATACCCATCCAAAAGGAAAGAACCTTCATTGAGAAAATGCTTCCAGATCAGGCTATGGGCAAGCCTGTAGAACATTTTCTTAATTAGTGGCAGGTGGGAGAGGGGCCAGCTCATTGTGAGTGGTGTCATCCCTGGGCTGGAGGTCCCAAGTGTAATAAGAAAACAGGCTGAACAAGCCATGAGAAACAAGCCAGTAAGAGGCACTCCTTCTGCCTCCAGGTTCCTCTCCTGCTTGAGTAGCTGTCCTGACATCCTTCAGTGTGGAAGTGTAAGTCAAATAAATCCTTTCCCCTTTCCCCTCCATCTTGCTTTTGGTCATGGTGTTTCATCACAACAACAACAACCCTAACTAAGACACTATTTTTGTTTTTTTGAGCTTCACAATCTGCCCTGTGTTTGCTGAGGGGATGCATCTAATTCATTCCTTCTCACTGCTACTTCTAAAATGCACGTGTGCATCCTCAACAATTCTGTTCCCTTGGGAACTGGATCCATGGTTGCTTCCAATACTCCACAA
This sequence comes from Psammomys obesus, assembly GCF_907164565.1. Classification (NCBI taxonomy): domain Eukaryota; kingdom Metazoa; phylum Chordata; class Mammalia; order Rodentia; family Muridae; genus Psammomys; species Psammomys obesus. The sequence continues at coordinate 1,808,198 of NW_026596040.1, read as the reverse complement.
TGCTAAGTAAAATTGCAATAAATATCCCCATGTAGTCTCTCTAAGAAGCCAAGCAAGGAGTTATCTGACACACACATATATATGCAGTAGAATTGCTGAGTTATATGTCAAACACATCTGTAGCCTTAATTTTGCTTAGTGGTGCCAGGTGCTTTCCGGAAAGGCCACAGCATCCTGCCAGGCAGAGCGAGGCTCCTGCTCCCCACATCTCCACCAGAAGTTGAAAGACAGACCTCTTCCATCTTTCAAATGTTTGCCAGTCTGATGAGCATGGTGGGTGAAGTCATAGTTCTAACTAGACTTTCTCAAGTTATTTAGGACCTGAGGCCTCACTTTTCTGTGTAGAGCTGTACATTGAGTTTCTTCTCCAGTCCTATTTGTTTCCTTCATTTTTCCCTCTGTTGGAGTTTCTGCCTCTCTCTATTGATTTGCAGGGAGTTTGTTAGCCCTGCAACTTCAATGGATTCAAAGCGTTTATAATTCTCTGCACATTGTTACTGGTGTAACACGTTTGTCCCTAGTGTCTTCCTCAAGCAGCAAACATTAATGTTCATGGACTCAGAGCTCTCAGAACTTTGCTTTATGATTTGTGCTTCTTGACACTGTTGGAGAAGCTTTTCCCTGCCCTTAAGTCTCTATTCTCTGTCTTTATATCACCAAGACATCCTCCTACCTCACGTCCCATTGACTGTGTCCTTGTGTCTTGGTCTTATTCTTCCCAGTGGTCTTCAGTTTGTCTGTGTGAATGCTCTGTTTTGGTGGACAGGGTACCCCCCACTTTGTCACAAATTTTGGCGTTACTCCTCTGATAGGTGTTTTAATATCTATTAAGATAAGATTTCCTTCTACTTGTGCTTGTAAATCATTCATAGACATTTTTGCTTCAATAAATTTTTAAGTGTGTCTTATCAGGTTTTTGAAAAACTCTGACCAAAAGGCAAGGGACATATCTTAGTGATCAGTGATACCATGCCCACTGAACATGATAAGAACCTGGGTTCATTCACAACATTATGCACAAATAAATCTTTTTTTATTGTTTCCTAATTCATTTATAGATTATTGGGATAATTTATCTTTCCAATATAATATCTCATCTTAAAGTAAATTACTATTTTATTTTTTCTTAAACGTCTTTCAATATTATTTTAAAGGCTTTTTTCTATTGTTCACATTTATAGTAATAAATGAATTCATAAATACTTAGTAGATTTCATGCTAGTGGGATTAATGATTATTATCTTCCTTCTGACTGGCTATTATTAGTGCTTTTTTAAAAAAATAAAAAAGCATTGACCTGGTATGTAATAATTTTACTTAGTTTGTTTACCAGTTCTTATACAGGGAATGGGGTTTTCTGGGTTACTGATATAAGATAAAAATACTTCTCTCTTCCTGTATTAGTTAGCTCTCCATAACATACACTATGATGGCAAACAATTCCCTCCACTCTGTGATGTACAACAAAAATGTATCTATCTCTTGCTCATGTAACATGTTGAATAGACACTGGCTTTAATTCTGCTCATGTGTTTTTCCTTACCTGGTGTATAAGGTGAAGAACACATCGTTCCCACAGCGAGGAAAATCCCTGAGAGGCTGCAAATCCACACCATGGCTGCCCGGGTACCTGCACAGAACTGGCAGGCTGCCACTTCTGTTCCTACCCATGGCCCCAAACAACCTTGTGGTGAAATCTAGAGAAAATCAGGTAAAACGTGTCCTCTTCTCAGAGGACAGCTGAGAAGTCACAAAAGACAGTGGGCAGACAAGGGGAAGCTGTGGAGAAGCCAGATGAATGAATGGGAGGAAGGCATGTGCCCTTTAACCTTCAATCTAATCTGCCTTCCCTTCATTCAGCCTTAAAGGACCTCTCCTGGCACAGGTGTCTGGAGGTGAGAAGGAGTCTTTTCTCTTAAAGGGAACTATACCAAAGGATTAAGCCTGAGCAATTACTTAGCCGAAATAAACTTTATCAAGTCAAGAAACTCTAGCTTCATGTGCTGAACATGTTTTTTGTTGAGACTAGTAAGTTTTTGGTCTTGGTTGATAAAAATCGTACAATTTTTTCCTTCAATGAGTTAACGCACTGACACCCCCAGGAGTCTCTGTTATACTAGCCTTACCTCTTCCGGTTAAAGGAGGATTTATCTCCCTAATATTTGATTTTGGTTTTTGAATGTGTAATATGTTATTAAGTGAAATTGTTATTATTGCCCTTCGCCTATAATCCTTTGTCTAATTTTAGAAAACAATTTCTGTAAGATAGGGATTAAGGGAGGTGGAATGGGGGCGCTGAGGTTAAGAGCACTTGCTGCTCTTACACACAACTCAGGGTAGGTCCCCAATACCCACATGGTAGCAATACAACCATCTGTAGCTCCAATTCCCAAGGATCTTACAGCTCCTTCTCCCCTCCAGACACCAGGCATGCCTGCGGTGCACAGATATACACAGCAGCCGAACATGCATACACACAAAGTAAAATTGTAGAACATACCAAAAGCAAGTTAAGATCGACTATCCCAGGACCGTTTAGAAGTTTCTAGATCCTACAGGCTTAGCGTCCTTTGAGAAAGGCCCCAGGTCTTTGTGGTCTCAAGTTATTCAACATACACTTAGGTGTTCGACTTATCTATGTAACTGTGCCAGCAGGCATTTTAATCTTCTGTCCTGATGATTTATCCTGTGTAACTATGTCTTCGAACTTACTTCTGTCAGCCTTAGAGCATCACAAGTGGAACCTTTCAAGGGCAAATCACAGCAGCAGAAGGCACATTGTACGGGGCGCTTGAGGTCCCTGTGTGCTGTCAACATTTCATAAATAGTAATAATTGCCAGCACTGCCTGACGGACAGAAATCCATTGACGGTGGAATTAAGGGCAGTAGCTACACTATGCCCCCTGTCCTTTCTGCTCTATGGCAATGGCAGATTGCATTGTCACAGTCAAGGACAGCTTAATTCTTGCTCTGTACCAAAATGTACCTAGAAGAGTTACATGGTTGCAGACGTCATGTTCAGACACCTGTGCCCCGTGGTGAACCTGCAGGTAGATTAGCTTTCCTGACTGTGAAAGGCACGCATAGACAAGCAGGGACCTCCGGGGACACTCACGATCTGGACTTGGCCCTGAAACTCCCTGTGCGCTTTCAGCGTTTTATAAACAATAACAATTAATAGGCACTCTCCCGGCCCCCTGGGATGCATACCCACTTACTGTCTGTAAAAGGGCATTTTAATCCAGCCATCCAGGGTACATTGTTTTTATTTGCGACTGAACCCTTGGAACATGAGTTGTCTGTTTTGCTTGCCACTTTGCTGCCTTTACTGGTAAGTGTTCTGTTAAGCTCGTACATGTCACTGAAGGCCTTGGAAATGTGCTTTTTTGAGAAGAAAGGTTTTTCTTGGTATTTTGTGAGCAGTGCCTTATTCCTGCTTGATCTCTAGTGTGTGATGTATGTGGGCCCCGAGGACTCAATGAAGCTGTTTTCTTTTGAGAAAGCTGTCAGACAACACAAAATTAAATCCAGTAATTGAATAGGCATAGCCAAACAAGTCCAGCTAGTTCACATACATTTTCAAACAAATGAGACAAAAAACGTGGGAGAGGATGTGTCGGGTGAGGTTTTCAGCCTTCTCTTCTTTCTGCCAAATGTCTTTAGGTCTCCAGGGAATTATCAAACGTGTGTTTCAGGTTGTTGTGAGATTCAAATTAGTTAGCACATTAGTTGGAGGCAGTTAACATGGTCCCTGGAACAATAAATAGTAACCATAAGCCAGCTTTCTTCGCAAATGTGGTCTTGACATTCACTCTAAGGCACCCTGCTTCCCTTATTCCTCTGGGAAGAGAGATAGGATATGCTATCACTGACTCACATTCCTGTCCTCAGACATTCTGGGGGTTCATTCTGGGGGTTTCAGCCTTTTACCACCCTAATGCCACAGCAACATCCTCTATGTCCCTTAAGAACAGAAAAGCAGTCAGGGCTTCCTTTTCCTTTTACTCAGAAACTGCCCCACCCCGTGACCAAGCCTCAATCATGGCCTCCTCTGCAGACTACCTCTGTATTCCCACTCTCTTTCTCAGGCCCTCTCCAGCCACGCTGACCAAGTAAGAGCAGATGCCACCCAAGCCGTAAGAACTGGCTGTGATGCCAAAGCCAAAGCCATTGAGGCACCGTCATCCCGAAAGCATGCTGCCCTCATGATTCTTGGTTGCAAGTTAAGGTGACTGAGGAATCATGCCAGGAAACTGTGTGGACTATGCTAAGGACACAGACAATGCCAGGTCAGTTGAATCCCCACTGTTTGCAGCAATGGGCCACTAACAGTGAGGCCTTGATCAGCAGAGGCCTGTTCTCACAGGCCTCCTTTGGCTCCAGAACACCGTTAACACCATTGTGAGATTTTCTGCTGTGCTAAATGACACTGGGGCCAGATCAGCTAAGCTGTGATTTAGCCAGGCTGTTTGGATTAGCTAGATTCCTAGAACCAGCCACTTTCTAGCCAGGTGTTTTACATTGTAAAGGCAGATTAAAATTTTCCTTTTTGCTTGAGCTTGTTCAGTTCCCACTGGGTATAGGAACTAAAAGTAACTAAGTATACACTTGCCTGAAACTGTTTGAATGCCCCCTGACACCCAATCATCCTGAAGCCTAAGAATTGTCACCCCCACTTTGTGGACCAACCCACTGAGGCAAATTCCCTAAAGTCATTTAGCCAGTCAGAAGCCACGCTGAAATTCAAACCCAAGTTCATGGTAACACAGAATCCATGTCATTTCTCCATCTACCCCTCCTACATCTACACACCCAAGCCACTGCAGGCTGGTGTGCCCCATCCAGCCTGACAGTTCCATCAAACCAGAAGCCAAGTTGCTCCTCTGTGTCTGGTTGTGGACGTGGGTGTGGGGAGTGGTGCTGGGGATGCTGAAGAGAGAGGCTTCCTCTCACTGAGTGGGTACTCTGTGCCAAGCACTGTGTACTCTGGGTGCTCCATATATACTTCATCTACCATGTACAAGGCTCTGGGTTCAATTCTCAGGACAGTAAAGGCCAGGTGAGGTAGTACAAGCCTGTAACCCCAACATTCTGGAAGTAGACATGGAGGATCACCAGGTCAAAGCTATTTTGACAACAGAGCAAATTTGAGGCTGCTGGTGGGCTACATGGGACCCTGTCTCAAAACTTGAGAGAGAGAGAGAAAGAGAGAGAGAGAGATCCTTCCCAAGCATCCAATTGTGCACAGCTCACTTGAGCTTTGGCCCTAGGGCTCTAACCACAAGCTCTGGAATGCTAACATGGCCTGCTAAACCATGGCTTCCTAAATAGCTAGCGTCACCTAATAGGGACCTGGTACAAAGAAACTGATGCTGGGAATTCTTAGATATATATATTCTATCCTGTGAGGCTCAGAAGTATTCAGACACTTGAAGTTAATCATTACCTGTCACAATTTGTCTAGGCTGTTTCTTGTCACCAAGCTATGTAAGACGCTGGGACACAACTGCTCTCTGCCTTACATCACTTTTTTATTATTATCATGCAGCCATAACTAATAAAAGGGCTCCATTGCTAGGAGACAGCCATTTTGTAGAGCTGAATATTATATAGATGCCTGGCCTAAATCATCTAGATAATTTCCTCTGCCTTTTTGGTAATTTATCATCAGATTCCCATGCAATTCACTCAGATGTAAGTTATTGTGAAGATGATTCTGTGTAACCTAACAGACTGTGCAAAAGCAAGGCAGAGCTGAACGCTGCACAAAGTCTACAAACTCCCCAAACTGGAATTTTATCTTTACCTCTCAATTGCCTTCCTGACAGGAACAGAACTGCCTGGTGCCCACTATTAAAGGTCATTGTTACAGTGATGTGGGCCCGCTGTGTGCCAGTCCCCATAAGAGCCAAGCTGGCAACAGCAGCACATACCAGTGCCATGGCATTTCTGTTGCAATTGACAGTAGGCTTCATGTAAGAGAGATGGCAGATTCTTACTAGCAAGGCCTCAGACCACCTCAACTCCTTTCTTTCTGTGGTCCATATGAGAACCTATTATTGATCCAGTATCACTTTTTGTGGTGTGTATTAAGCATGGTTCTTCCAGAAAACAGAACACACACAAACACACATACACACTATTGCAAAGACTGATTCCTGCCATTCTGGAAGTTGAGTAGTCTTAAGATCTACCATTTGTAATTTGAACACCCTGATAAGTAAATGGTATCTCTCCCCTCTAAATTCAAAGGACCAAGAACCAGGAGAATAAGTTGTAGGCATTCAAGTCCAAGTTTGAAGGCCTAGAGGGCAAAACCCAAAGGTATAAATTCCAGTCTATAAATTCCAGTCTAGTCTGAAAGACCAGGAAGCCGAGACACCAATGGTGTAACAGCCAGGGTGAGGATGGCAGAAGACCAGGGTCCCAGCTCAGTTGGCTGGGAAAGAAAAAATTCTTCCCTCTACCTTTTCTCTTTATACAGGTGCTCAACTAATTACATGATGCTCACCCCAGTGGCTAGGACAACCCACTCTCCTCTGCCTGCAACTCAAACGCTAGTGTCATCCAGAAATTCTCACACTCTCCCAAACCTTTAGTCAAATACCTGGGCCTGCCATGGTCCTGGCAAGTCCACACATAAAATCAATCTGCAGAGTCATTTCAGAACTCCATCTGTCTGCTAGGGAGGCAGCATTTTCCGATTCTGCCTTTTACTAACCCATGTTCCGTGTCTTGATGCTGCCGCAGACATGGATAAAGAGGAGGATGAGGAAAGGTCAAACTCACAGGGAACCCCACAACACATGCTTTCTACCTCTCAGTAAATCACTATGTGGCTTCACATGATGAAGGATCAGAAACACCCTGTGGTAAGAGACATGCTAACTTGGGCTTCACCCAATCTTGTCGGAGCAACCCAACTCTTTCTGAAGAGAGCTGTAGTTGTTCTATAAAGCCACCTTTCCCCAAGTGGCCTCTGTCCTGATGCTCTGGAGCAATAGAAATGAGTAGTATGGTGTGCAGAAGCCAAAATAATGCCAAAAGATTGCATTAGTGGGATGGTATCTAAGTTAGCCCCAAGAAAGCCTGCCTTAGATTTTCACAAAGGATGGACAAATTCAATATGAAAGTGACTTCTGAGTCCATCATTTATTAGCATGCTCCTGCTGCGTACATTAGGAAGCTAGGGAAAGGGAGGGAAGCTGGCCAGTGGAGACATCTACCTTGGTTTTGCTAGGTCTCTTCTCAAAGTATATAAAATGTATGTAATCTAATTTTGGAAGGATATACAGCTTATGAAACTCTTGATAGAGAGTTCAGGTTGACCTTGAATTCTAACCCTCCTGTCTCTGCCTCCCAAGTCCTTGGAATTCAGACTTCATGTGCTGCCATGCCCAGCTCCCAGCTTATGAGGCTCCAATGATAGGGTTTCTCTAAGTTGTGGGCTGAAGGGAGCGTCAGATGCCGCTCAGTTCAGAGCCAATGGTCACAGTAAGGCAGAAGGCAACCTCAGCTTATAGTCCGCAGGGAGGTTTTCCAGGACCTTCAGTGTTAAGCAGGAGGCCAGGTGCTTCACCACTTGAGAGCATTTCTGTTCTCTGCTCTGCACTCATGGCCATCCCCCATGCGCTTTACTTGGATGGCTTTTGTCTGCTGTTCTGTGCCACAGAATAAGTTCCGTCTACACAGACACCCCATCTGTCTTGTTCATCTCAAAGTCCTTGGCACCTACACCAACATCTGGCACATCTAAGTGATCCACTATTGCTTGCTGAATGAACAAGTGGATGAGTGGAAGCTTCTGTGGGTAACAGAATATTCTGCAGCCTTTATTTTTGCCACGCAACCTAGTTTAAATAATTTGCTTTATTCTAAGAGGACACAAAAAAGTTTGTGGCTATGTTTGTATACTTCAAAGAGTAATGTAATGTAAATGAAGTAACATAAGTATTAACTAAAAGATATATATAACAGGATTTTTTAAAACTTTGCTAAGAAGTGACAGAGATGGGAGGAACAAAATAAAGGAAAATAAGACAACGCCTTAGAACAATAAAAATAAACAAGAAAGAGGACACGGGGTAAAATGATCAATCCTCATTTAGAAAGACAAATGGGATGTGCATAGGAGAAAATAAGTAACAGGACAGGAGCCTACCACAGAGGGCCTCTGAAAGACTCTGCCTAGCAGTGTATCAAAGCAGATACTAAGACTCATAACCAAACCTTCTGCAGAGTGCAGGGAATCATATGAAAGAAGGGGGAGTGAGTATGATGTGAAAGGTTAGGAGTTCCACAAGGACCAAATACATCTGGGCACAGGGGTTTTTTCTGAGACTGATACTCCACCAAGGACCATGTATGGATATAACCTAGAACCTCTGCTTGGATGAAGCCCATGGTAGCTCAGTAACCAATTGGTTTCCCATAGTAAGGGGAACAGGGACTATTTCTGATAGGAACTCGATGATAGGCTCTCTGACCTCCCCACCCTCCAAGGGAGGAGCAGTCATGCTATGCCACAGAGGAGGACTTTGCAGCCAGTCCTAAAGATACCTGATAAAACAGGGTCAGATGAAAGGGGAGGAGGTCCTCCCCAATCAGTGGACTTGGAAAGGGGCAGGAAGGAGATGAGGGAGGGAGGGTGGGATTGGGAGGGAATGAAGGAGCAGGATATAGCTGGGATACAGGGTTAATAAAATGTAACTAATAATAAAAATAAAATAAAATAAAAATGTATTTATTCAATTTTTTAAGATCTATTTTTACTTTGTGTATATTGATGTTTACCTGAACATATGTATATATAGCACATGTGTGCTTGGTGCCCACAAAGGCCAGAAGAGGGCATTGGTTTCCCTAGAACTGGAGATATACAGATGTTTGGGAGTCACCATGTAGATGCTGGCAACTGAGTCCAGGTCTTCTGTTAGAGCAGCAAGTGCTCTTAGCCAGTGAGCCATCTCTCCAGCCCCTTGTTGAACTTTTTGAGGTATCATCTTAACTAGCCTAGGTGACCTCTGGTTCTCTGGGTAGCCCAGGATAGCCTTCTACTTTGGATCCTATTGGATCCATCTGCTGCTGAGTGCTAGGATCACAAGCATGCACCACCACACTTAATTCATGCAGTACTGGGTACCAAAACCAGGGCTTTGAGCATGCCAGGTCAGCACTCCATAAATGAAGCTATACCTTCAGCCCACTGAGATTGTTTTAAAGCGCTGCCTGAAGGAAATGATGACTTTCAATCACACAAAATATGATTTATTTTTTTTATTATCTTAAAATAGTACATTACTATTTATTCATTCAAAGAATATCATCATCTTAGAAAACTGATTAGTAATATGAGTAAAATCGGATTTCTGAAATATAATTCCCTGCATTTCTTTTTGGGTAGAATGTTAAACTTTCCTGCTCTGGCTAGACTTCTGTCACCTTGACATAAGGCAGAGTCATTATAGAAGAGGAAACCTCAATTGAGAAAATACCCCTACCGTATTGGCCTGTAGGCAAGCTTGTGGTGCATTTGCTTAATTGATGATTGACGTGGAAGGGCTCGGATTACTCTAGCTGGTGGCACCCCTGTGATGGTGGCCCTGGGTTCTATAGAAGGCAGGCTGAACAAGCCATGAGAAGCAAGCCAGTAAGCAGCGCTCCACCATGGCTCTGCATCAGCTGCTGCCTCCACATTGCTGCTTTGACTTTACGACGTGCTGGAGTATGACCTGAATGCAGTGTAAACAGAAGTAAATCCTGTCATCCCAAGTTGCTTTTGGTCATTGCATTTTATCACAGCAATAGAAACCCTAACTAAAACATTTGTCTTTCCCCTGTTTATTTACCACTCTTTACCCAAAAGAAACTGAAGTCAGTAACCGGACTAATGGAAGAAAAAGAACACCTATGATGTATAATAGAAGCCAAGGTTTTTTGTTTTTTACAAAGTTTGAAGCTAATGTTCCTAAAATTATTCACGAAGCCAGCTACCTTATAATTTTTCACTGAGAGAGTGGGTTTTGATGAGTCAACTAACCTGGGCTCATAGGGGATCATAGAAACTGAACCGACAATCGAAGAGCATGCATGGGACAGACCTAGGCCCTCTGCACATATGTGACATTTGTACAGCTGGGTCTTCAGGTAGGGCTCCTAAAACAGGGGAACAAGGGCTGTCTCTGACTACATCACCTGCCTTTGGATCCCTTTCCCTTCATCCAGCCTCAATAGAAGAAGATGTGCCTAGTCTCACTGCCACTTGATAGCTAAGGCTGGCTGGTATCCATGGGAGGCCTGCCCTTTTTTGAGGAGTAGGGGAGGTATGGATGGGAAGGGATGGGAGAGGAGAAGGGACTGGGAAGAGAGGACAGCAGGGAAACTGTGATTGGGATGTAAAGTAAACAACTTAGTTGATAAAGAAATACTCTTTTAAAAAAAACCGGACTCTGGGTGGGAAATACTAAGTTAGCTATTGGTCATCTAACTCAAGAACTTCCACGAGGAGAGAGGACTGTGTGGGAGCTGTTCTGATCTCTTTCTAAGAAAGACCGTTCACAGCCCATGTTTTCTGCCTTCAAGTCAAATGTCTTTTACATGTGCCAATGCGGTTAGTCCAACTAACCTTGTTATTTTAAACCCTTCCTTTCCAGTTCTTATTGCCTGCTCTACTTTTGCAGTTGTAATTATTAGAGGGGGAAACGGTTTTGTTCCAAGAACAGTCAGAAAACAACTCAAGCTATCATATAACCACAACCATCATCATTAATCATCACCAGAATTATTATTATCCTTTAAAGTGGGGATGGATGGCAAAGGTCACACTGGTTTTAAAAGAACAAATTCTAGCAAGCTTAAATCTCTTGAGCAACACCAATGTTAAGTTCAAACTTAAAAAAATAAAAACATTGCCGTGTCTTTCTTTTACCAAGCCCATATCATAGCTCAAGAAAATAAGCTTCCAGGCATTTTTTTGGAACAACTTAAATGGCAAGTTGAAAATCAAATGCTTTTGACACAATTGCAATTTTGATGAGTGAACTGCCAATGAATATACCATATGGATGAATTCCTCTTGAGGTGCCTGTGGGTGTGCTTAAGGAAAGGACATGCGGGGCCAAACATATTCAAACTTTTTCAAAAACCCAGATATTTGCCAGAAAAAAAAAATCATTTGAGGTAATTCCAGACACCAGGAACATCTACAGATACACAAGTCTACAAGCATAGACCCGATTAGAGAGGATAGAGCCTTAAAATTCAGTATTGGGGCAGGTGGCTGTGTAAGGCCACCCTGCTCATTTCCAGCAGTGTACCATTGATCTCGAACACGACTTTAGGAGTGCATGTTCAGGCCTTGTGTTGCGAGCTGCCATCAAGCCAAGATTCCCTGGTTTCAAAATGTAACCTATTGCTAAAACTTGAACTTAACTGTGAGACTGCAAAATGGTTCTCAATGTTCTTCATCTTCATTCCAGGTTTTGATTCACGGATTTAGCACACTGAGGTTGCTGTGAATCATCTGAACACTCTGGGTGCTGTGTGACCTTCGGGTTTTGCCAGTGTTTACAGGTTTAATCTGTTAGCATGGCATTCTAGATGAGGCCCAGCCCCATTCCCATAGCACCACAGCTTCTCTACCACACCACAGCCAGCTCCGCTCTGAGCTGGCATTTGAGACTGAACCCTATTAGAAGGCCCGCTGTCACTGTCCCTTCTTTCTCGTTCACAAGTGAGCAGTCAAAACCACTACCGTTAGGGCCAATTTCTCTTCATTAAGGTCTATTCTAGAGCCAGGCACAGTGGTGCACACCTGTAATCCCAGTACTCAGGGAGGCAGAAGCAGGAGGATTTCTGTGAATTTGAGGCAAGCCTGGTCTACAAAGTGAGTCTAGGACAGATAAATCTACACAGAGAAACCCTGTCTCAAACAAGACATAAAAGATCCATTCTAGAGCTCTTTCCTTATGACTAGCCTTATGTCTTCCCAGGCTCTGCGTAAGTGCCCTGAATCTTCTAGCATTAGCAGGGTCACTTTCCCCAAGGCCCTACCCTTTCTTTAATCATTAGTAGCTTGTTATTCATAGGGTAAACAAAAATAGACTATGTTCCATGTTCTGGCTGAAAAGAAAATCAAAGCAAATCAAGAATGGATCAAGCTACACAAAAAAAAGGTAAAAAAGTACTGGAGCATTAACTCTAGTTACTATTGATGCCAGCTCGGTAGACAATGTGGGGCATGCTTTTCTAGAACAGACTATGGCAAGCAACACCAGTGAGACATCTCTTTCTTTCTCATACCCTAGTACCAACCTGATTCTGTTTGAAACTTCTAAGTGTATGTACAGACTCTCTCACCTTAGTGAACTCATGGGTTTTACTTCCTAGCCACATCCATACCCCACACTGTGGCGCTGAGCATGTTACCTTCATGTATGTGACCCTTGATGAGTACATGATAAATGAATAATAAGAGGCTGAAATCTTTTAGCATTTCCTACTGTTTAATCATGGGAGAGTTAAGGTGCTCCCCATATAGATTTAGCACACACAAAAAAAGTAACTTCATTAAAAAGTGAGCAAGATGCTATGCTTACAAAACGTGAGCCTCTGAGTTTGGTGAGTCACAAGGACTTACTTTGAAAGCAAAAACAAAAGATGATGATTTCTAAACTCCTTTATAAGACACAAGCACACATGCACACACACACACACACACACACACACACATACACACACACATACAGAGAAGGGGGAACATTGTGGAGGCAGTTTAGAAAGCAAATTGTTTTGCTCAGCAACAAGAATGGATGTGCATGCAGGGCTATCCATGATGTTCCTTTAATGCTTCTCGTATTCAAAGGTTGCTGTTGTTGTTTATTAATATATAACTTGTGTGAGGAAGACTTGTCAGCCATCACTGGAATCAGAGAGAAGTAACTCCCATCAATCACCAGAATAATTCTGCTGTCAAGAAACCAGCAGAGCTGTATTCCCACTAAACAATTTCCTAACCTTCCGTTGTACATCGAAAAGAAATAGTACCTGATTCCAAAAAAGCAGAAGAGAAGAAACTGAAGGATTTCTCCCCTGTTTGTCTTTCAAATAAAAGATACTGTACAAGTAGAGCCAATGAAATGAGTCAGTAGGTAAAGGTCCTTGCTGCCATGCCTGACAACCTAGATGGTAGAAGGAGAGAACCAACTAACTAAAACTGTCTTCTGACCTCCACGTCAGCACAACATTAAATAAATGTAAAAAAGATATATTTCAAGGTCAGATGTGATATGGAAAACACAGTTTGGTAAAAATCAAGATAGTTAAGTCACTTTGAGTATACCAGGTGTGTTTTTTCACACGCCTGGAGCTTTTGAATGGAGACAGTACTATAACTAAAAACATACTCAAGTCTCCTGATAAGAAAGAGACAAAATGAACCCAACTTCAGGGCTCTTTCTTTCTGTGCTTCCTGAACTTTCTCCATGCCTGAATTTCCTTTGTTACAAATGGGTTATCGACAACATCTGTTTCACAGGGGAGTGGTAAAAGCTAAATGGCATAGCCCAGTGGAGGAACTCACACTGTGCCTAACACAGAAAAATCACTCAAATAGAAATTCATTGTTATAGTCATGATGTTTGCAATGCATCATGCAATGAATCAAAAGACATATTTTGCACAGAAATTGATGAATTGGATAGAAATCATAAAGAAGGGTCTTCTCAGTGAGTAGAACACAGCTATTCAGAGAAAGGATCCGATTAACAGTTCATTTGGGATGACATGAAGACAAGCATGTGGGTGGCTACATCAGAGGACTGACGCTGTAAGTTAGGACAGTGGACGGAGGCAGAAACGAGGCAGGATAATGTAGGGTGCTGTAAAGAGATTCTCGTTCCCTGCTCACAAAAAAAAAAAAAAAAAAAAAAAAAAAAAAAAAAAAAAAAAAAAAAAAGCCTCTGGAAATTCTCATGGCTCCATCTAAAAGCTGGCTCAGAGCCCTGAGAAGGTAATGAATTGTATGTGTCTGCCCTTTGGTAGCAATAAAATGAGCCTTGAGACTTAAGATACACATTACACACACACACATGCACAGCCCCAAGCCTTCTCCTGGTCACTGTATGAGGAACAATTCTGTAGAGCCCTGAACTTGAGGCTCTCCAGAGTCAAGCTTCTCCCCATGGAAGTTAACACCTTTGTGTCTTTTATTTCTCTCACTAGAGATCCTGCAGAACTCACAGGGGACAGGTGCTGCTCACGTGGTCCCTGGCTTAGCGAGGGAGCAACAGCACAAAACACTGGGGCCCCGGAAAGAAGTCTGGATGAAGTATTTGTGGAGAAAAAGAAAGAAAGATGAGGCCAGTCTTGGCAAGACTCTGTAATGAAAATATCTATGATGGGCCTAGAGAGTAAATGAGGTTAGGAAGGCAGTTGGCTCACGTTGGGAGAAGTCCCAGTGGAGAAAGGAGCATGGGCGAAGAGACAGAGGAGATGGAGAGTAGTGTGTCTGAGTTGGTTTGTGGCTCCACAGCAGAGGCAGAGGGACTTGCTGTGGGCTGGGCCTGGGACGTGGGTCCCTTAGGAGCATTAGCTTTTGAGATCCGAACAGCAGTTGTAGAAGCTAAGGCTGAGGTTCACTTTGTTTCACTAATGGGGGAATTTAGAGTTAGACACATTAGGATGCAGGATTTTAAGTTCTGAGCCCACAGCCCAACAGCCTCTGAGTGTGAGTTTGGATTCCTACTCAACAGTCTGACCACTAATGATGCGCCTCCCCAATGGCATGCTCTAGGCTCAACTCCATAAAACAGCTACCCGTGAGTTTGAAGACATGGAACCAAAAGGAACTTTAGTGCAGAAGTATGTTTATGATTTGTCTGAAGTAAAAATTAAATACTCCTTCAACAGCAATCAAAAAAAAAAAAAGATAAATGGGTCAAGGAGGTAGAAGGATGGCTTAGCAGTTTAGAACATGAATACTTCTCCCAAGATTGTTTCTCAACAGCCATGTAGGCTGACTTACAATCAACTACAATTCCAGCTCCAGTGAAACCTGACACCTCTCACTTCTGCAGGCACACACACACACACACACACACACACACACACACACACACACATTTAAAACTAAATTTTTATTTATTTGGTTGGTTGGTTTGGTTTTTAGATACAGGGTTTTTCTGTTGTAGTCCTGGCTGTCCTGGAACTTGCTTTGTAGACCATGCTAGCCTCAGAGATCCGCCAGCCTCTGCCTCCCAACTGCTGGGATTAGAGGTATGTGTCACCACCACCCAGCAAAACTAAATTTTTGAAAGGCAAAAAGTCCACCCAAATATATCTCTGAATTCTAAAAGATAATGGCTACAGGTGTTTATAGAATTTTCACACAAGATTTTACCTCTATGTCTCCCAGTTCTCAGAAAGCCTTAAGAATAGTTTTGTAATTCTGCTGGCAGGAAAATGTCCTACCTGAGGAAAGTGTTCATTTGGACTTAGGCAAAGTTTTAGGATCTTCATAATGTCAGAATATTATCCAAATACCAGGAGAAAGAAGTCTTCTATTGTGTTGTTATTTTTATTATTTAAGAGTTTTATATATTTTATTATATTCTTTCCCAACCCCAACTCCTTCCAGATCCTTCCCAACCCCTTACCAATACAAACTCAAGAAAAGAAAGAGAAAGAGAAAGAGAAAGAGAAAGAGAAAGAGAAAGAGAAAGAAAACACTAAAAACATGAAGGCTGAGGTGATAGCCAACTATTGCTCAGCATAGAGCCTGCCCTCCTGTGTGGTTGATACATTCAGGGTCAGTCCACTGCAGAAAACTTATGTTTCCCTCTCTGAGCAGCTGTCATTTGAGATGAGCAGCTGGCTAGAGGTGGAACTCTGTGCCCTCTTCCCCTACTCTGTTCTGGGATTTTGTCTGGCTTGAGCTTGCTGCCAGGCCCCCCTCTGTGAGTTCATATGCGCATGATATATCTGGAAAATGCTCTTTTCTTAAAACCTTTCACCAGGTTCAGTGGTGCACACCAGTAATGCCATTACTCTGGGAGGCAGAGGCAGACAAATCCAGTCTGTAAGTTCGAGGCCAGCCTGGTCTACAAAGTGAGTCCAGGACAGCCAAGGCTACACAGAAAAACCCTTTCTTGACCAAAACAAAAACAAACAAACAAACAAAAAACAGCATCAACCATCTCTGGCTGATGTCAATCTCTAGGCTGCTCTCCACAACCTGACAGCAATACCCCATTGCTGAAGAGAACACCCACACACTTACTGAACATGGAGAAGCTGAGCTGGCACCTACATAGACCCTTCACAGGTATGTTCCTGTATCTTTTATACAGGACAGTTCTCTGCATTGCTACCAAAAGAGAAATGTAAACAACAAGCTAGCCAGAAAACCTTTGCTCTCCAATGGTCCTGCCTGCAAGCTAGGCTAGGGCAATGGTGGCATGAAGTTTCTAGGACTGGCCAACCAACCAATAACTGATTTGAATGAAGTCCCACTCCACAAGATGGAACCTATATTCAATGCTACATGGGTGATCAAAATTCAGAGACTACATAGCCCCAGGATCTAGGGCAAAATCAAATAATCCTAGCCTAAAAAAGGAGGGGAGGATTAGTGATAAAATGACTCCCGACGATATTCTGATATATTGATAGACCAGCCTGCTTTTTTTTTTTTTTCTAGCACGCAGGACCACCAACCAGCCCATGAGTTTCATTACTCGAAGTGATCTGGAACCTCTCACACCAATCATCAGCCAAGAAAATACCCCACAGTCTTGCCCACAGGCCAGTTTGGTGGGGGTATTTTCTCAATTGAGATTTCCTCTTTCAAAATGACTCTAGCTTGTGACAAATTGTCATAAAACCACCCATCACACACACACACACACACACACACACACACACACACACACACACACATGAGAAAACATGCCATGTTTGCCTTTCTGGATCTGGGTTATTTCAGTTAGTGTAATCATTTCTAGCGCCATCTACAAATTTCATAGTTTCATTTATCTTAATAGCTGAATGATGCTCCATTGTATAAATGCATCCCATGTTCATTATCCATTCGTTGATGGATGGATATCTCAACTGAAATAAAATGGTTCTTAATATTTTCCACAAGTTAAATATTTTAAGATAAATATGCAACATATAAGAACTATTTATATAAAATGTATTATGTATTTAAATAAAACTAACATCTAGTTAGTTTTTCCAGAAGGAGTTTATTGTTTCTTCATTCTTTCTCATCCCTCTCAATTTGCCCCTTCTTTCCTCTCTCCCTTCCTTCCTCACTCTCTCCCTCCCTCCCTCTAGCCCTCCTTTCCTTTTTCTATTTTTTTCCTATGCATTGGTGGCCTTGTATCTCTGTATCACATGGAAGCATAATACATAATACATGTATTATGTATTATACATACATATTAATACATACATAATACATGTATTATGTATTTAAATAAAACTAACATCTAGTTACAAAGCCCAAATAACAATGATAACAAATTATTAGTTTCCTATCATTGACAAAATACCTGAGATAAACAAGTTAAAAGGTAGAAATGTTAATTTTGGCTCATGTTTCATGCCAGGATTGCTTATATCTCTTCTGTCTATGATAAGGCCAAACAAAAGGGTCTTGCTGTTGTAGCTCAGACTGGGCTCTACATCAGGGTCCTCCCACCTCTGCCTTCCAAGTTCTGTGATTACAGGTGTGCCCCCCAACACCCAGATTTCCCCCCATCTTTCACTAAGACGGAGAGGTGGACCACCATAACACTTTTCACAGAAGGCCAGCCAGCTAATAATCGTGCACTGGTTTAACACATTGAGCCTTAGAGGTCCATGTGCCTTCCAAGACAGCGTGCAAGGTTGTAGATGTTCATGTTGACCTTTTTAAGAACTGGCTGGTCCCCATGGAAATGGTGTCTTGCTACACCTGGCTTTACCTGTCCTTTGCACAGTGAAGGCCATTGCCCCAGCCCCTTACAGGACAGGTCTAGCACAATAGAGGCCACCAGGAATCTAAGAAGATACTCACTGATTACCTGGGCACATTAAGCTGGGAAGCAATTCTCATCTAAGAAACTAGCTTGAAGCTAGTTTAGGAGCTTAGGCTCCTAGAGAGTCTCATATGCAAAGCAAATTGTTTGTTAGCAACCTCCATCCTGTCCCATCCCTGGCAGCTGCTAGCCCAGTCTTCAGAGAAAGAATTATAGAAAAAAGTATAAGCAGATTTCTCTCAAGACTGAACCTGAAAAGCCAAATCCAGAAAACTTATACAGTGAGACTAAGATAAAGAATTTTTCTAAGTCATAGCAGAGTAATAAAGACTCAAGATATTATATTTCACTAACCCATCAGGCCTGCAAAGAAAATGCTTCCATGTGATACAGAGATACAAGGCCACCAATGCATAGGAAAAAATAGAAAAAGGAAAGGAGGGATAGAGAGAGGGAGGGAGAGAGTGAGGAAGGAAGGGAGAGAGGAAAGAAGGGGCAAATTGAGAGGGATGAGAAAGAATGAAGAAACAATAAACTCCTTCTGGAAAAAAATCAATGTATGTTATATGCATGTAGGAAAATGCCATAATGAAGCCCATTGTTTTATGCTGTTTATTTATGCTAAACATATATAAAGAGATGTGAGAGCCAAAATACTATGAGTGAGGAACTGACCATTCACCTTCTTTTGGAATAATAGAAATAGTCTGGACATTGATTTGTTTCAGGTTCTATAAACTCAGACTAAACTGATTAAATTTTAATCATCCCCAAATTACACACACACACACACACACACACAGTATGAAACGGGGTGGGGAGGAGAGAGAGAGTCTGTTTTGTTTTCTCATTTATGGCTTCTTGGGAGTGATGGAAAATTTGGCAATCCTATTAACTGTAGTTTACAATAAAATGTCACTAAATGGGTGTTTTATATGCCCTTTGTTTCTCATTATCCTTGGAAGATTATCAAGAGTTGAATGAAACTAATGCTTTGGGATTTCAGCCTCTCCTAACCAGAACCCAGAGCCTCTCCAAGGCTAACAACTGGAAGTGACTTCTTCGTGCTGGTGGGTTTGCTAGGGCCTGAGCTGTGTGGTATGTTCTCTGGGCCACAGAAGCCCCTCCTCAGCCCTCCAGTGCAGGCACAATTCATGCTTCCATTTCAGAGGTAGCTGGGGCTCTCAGTGGTTATGTAACTTGCTCAAATGGTAAGCAGAGGAGTTAGAATTGGCAACCAGGGAGCCGTACTCCAGCATTCCCCCTCTTCAACGCTCGCTAAACACTAAGCTGAGTAAACTTGGCACACACAGGGGAAAAAAACCTCATCTTTAAATAAGCCAAACGAGTGGCTTGGTATAGAAATAGAAAAAATGTATTTGGCTAGTTGTTTTGGTGGTATTACAGACTACCTCTCAGAAGGACATCATCCCTCCCTTATCTAGGGTGGTCTTGCCTCCACCAGAAAGCTCAGATGAGGAGTGGCTGAGATTCCAGAAGGTTCCCAAGGAGGCCTTTGCACCCGCCTGGTCATTCAACATTCAGTCCCGATGTGCCCAATCCCGGGCACACCATCCACACAGCTCCACCACATGGGGCAGATCACACAGACAGATCCACTTATTCTCTCCAAAGACTTTAACCAGCTGTCCATCCTGTGATAAAACAGCAGGCTGTGTCCTTCAGGGCTATTATTTAATTCTCATAGAACCCTGTAAGGCAAGCAGGTTATTACTTCTGCTCATAGAGGGGTAATCAGAGATTTGATTGGCTAAGCACACCTAGGATTCTTACCACATCTGTTTGCTGACCCTGGAGGCTTCCCTCTCAAGCAATGAGTGACAGTTTGCAGGAAAGACGTAGACACAGTTACTCTCTGTCTTAGCCATCCCACTCATGCATATAGAGGCATAGGCATCTAAGTCGGCATAGCACAGAGAGAGGTGAGGATGTGACTACAGCATTGCTCACGACAGCCAGATTCTGAAGTCATCCCAGATCCAGGGCTCTGAGCTGGCCGACTCCAAAACCTGTATCATCTTCGAGCAGTTGGAACATGTGAAGGTCCCATCCTCTCTATGACACAGAGCAGCAACAGGATGACCAGGTGGAGCCCGAGTGAAAATACAGTGTTGATGGTGTCACAGAGGACAGAGATCCTGGGCCAGACTGATGGCTTATGGCAAAGAACGATGCAAATGAAGATATGTGGGCAGAGGGACTCCCTCTGACATACCACAGATTCCGAGCTGAGATTTTTTTTATGCTATATTTTTGTTATTGTTTGTTTATTTGTGTTTGTCTTATTTTGGGAGGTGGGAGGTTGCAAGGGCAAAGGGCAGATATGAGCGGACTGGGAGATGAGCCAGAAGGGGTGCATAATGTAAAACTCACAAGAAATCAATAAAAACTTTTATATCTAAAAAAAATGATAGTGAAAGTATAAAACCCAATGTGAAGCTCTATGGCTTCAGAATGACTATACTAATGGCATAGACATTTCACTGAGAAATTTAGGTTTGGTTAAGTTGGGTGGGTAATGTTTGTTTTATTTGCATTGTTTTTATCATCAAGCTTGTTTTTTTTTAAAGAACTTTTATAACTCAATACAGCTCAAATTAAAAAAAAACAGTCCAATTTCAAAGAATTTAAATAACCATTTCTTTAAAGAATATAGAGAAATGTCTAATAAATACATGATTTTACAATACACATATTACAGTACACATTTTACATGTTAACATCAGAGCCATGCCTCTAGGGTGGCCTTAATAAAAAAGATAATAAATGTTAGGCAAAGATGTGGCAGTTTGAACTCTCATACATCATGGCAGGTTCATAAAATGACATAGCCACGGTCAAAACCTCACAATGATAAACGAGGAAGTATTTGAATGGATTGAAGAACTCCATTCTTCAGTATCTGCCTACCAGAAATAAACACATAACACAAAAACATATGAGCAAGAGTGGAAGCAATCTAAATGTTACCAGCTGATGAAGGCATAAACAAAATGTGTGTCCACACGAAAGGCTATTACTCACAGATAAAATAAATGATGAAGTACTGACGCACCAAAAAACATCAATGAAGCTAAAAGCATTACACTAAGTCAGAGAGACCAGACCCAAGTTCACATTTTATATGACAGCATTTGTGAGAGATGTCTAGAATAAGCCAATCCACAGAGAGATTAATGGTTATGTGAGTTGGAGGGAGAGAAGGGGCAACAATGGGGCGTGGCCTTCAGTGGGCATAGGTCTTCTCTAGGGTAATAGAAATACTACAACATAAATTGTGATGGTTAACAATTCTGTGAGCATACTATGAGCATTCAATTTAATCGCATGCTTTCAATGGGTGGATTTTATAGTATGTGGCAAATCGAGATAAGACCATAAAAAAATTGTATGAATTAGAACTGACATTACAGTGCTTTCAGTTTTCTGGAACTGTATTATTTGGAGGCCTTCCCCCTTCTGGGTTCACCCTCCAGAAGGGTTCTCATATTGGAAGTTTTTCTGTCCCTCGCCCCACAAAAAGCACTGTTTCTGAGACAGGGCGCAGTGTGCACCCACACAATCAGGACATCACAACTCTGCCTCCACGGTGCTGTCCAGACAGAAGTCTCCTAGTGAGCTCTGAACATTCAAGGATTAAACTCAGTTCCTTCTATGGCACTTTGCAACGCACATGCACAGAGGCGTGGCTGGGGTTGAATCTGAATAAAAAGCTTAAGGTAAATCTTCCGAGTGCAAGCTAAGGAGAACAACAAAGCTTCAGCAGTGAAGCTAGCCCATTCCTCAAGAATTCTAGTTGCGTGGCCTTCCCTATTGTCACAGCACTATCATTTAGAGGATTTGGCTGCCGCACGAGGAATTTATGTTACACAAAACTTATTTTCTTGGGAGCATCGCTGAACAATGGGCTATTGAGAAAACAAGTCCTCAATTTGAGGCTCTCTCCCTCTCTCTCTGAATTTTTTCTGTGAATCCAAACTATGACAGACTAGATCCTCTCATGAAGCAAGGCAGCTAATAAGATTTTTTTATACTCCCCCTTCATTCCTATTACCTATAATATTTAGTGATTTCCCTTCAATTCTGTTGGCCCTGGCACTCCTTGCTCCGTTTTACTGTTGTTCATTTTTAGCTTAATAACCTCCTCATTCTATGCATCATCTCTCTGAAAGTTTCGGGGAATAGCCACGGAAGAGAAACACACTCTTTGAATGTAGAACAGTACATTGTGTGTAGACTTTTCTATTATGTTCCATTTGTGCTGCTCGGACATCAATGGCTGAACTCAGTGGCAAACTGAAATGACTGCAATGTTTTCCATTTGCAGGGGACAGCTTATTTAGCAGATCTATAATAGTGTTTATTTTCTTTACCATTAGACATCACTTGGTGTGTTTGAATCCCAGGCCAATTCTGGGTATCAGCCTACCAAATTTGAACTATATGTCACGGTTAAAAAGATTAATACCTCAATGTTTTTCTTTGTTTTAAAGTCTTTTCTTAACCCCAAAGAAGGATAAAATTATCCACACATCTCTAACTACCAAATTTTATAGGGTTATTATTTTGGTACCAAATTTAAATCGTCTCTTAAAGCAGTAAGAGTAATAATAATAGCTAATGATAAAGATGTACCAGCCACTATTAAAAGACAAATAGACAAGTGGCAAGTAGATAGATATAGATAGATGATAGATAGAGGTGATTAATAAATGATAGATAGATAGATAGATAGATAGATAGATAGATAGATAGATAGAT
>NW_026596040.1:1775418-1785382 GCF_907164565.1 Psammomys obesus | reverse complement strand
GATAGATAGATAGATAGATAGATAGATAGATAGATAGATAGATAGATGGATGAATAGATAGAGATGATTGATAGATGACAGATAGGTAGATAGATAGATAGATAGATAGATAGATAGATAGATAGATAGATAATAGACAGACAGACAGACAGAATTAGTATGCAAACCATTTAATGACCCTGTGGAACAGGCATTATCATCCTCAAGTTGCAGATAAAGGAACTGAGATACAAAGAGCTTAAGAAACTTGACCAAGATCACACAACTTGTAAGTGGCATGACTGGGAATTTAAATGAGGAATCTGGTTCCCAAGCCACAAGCTATTGTGCCACAAAGCTGAGGTTTAATGACCTCCTTAAGTGATTAAGTGGAGGACACAGAACAATGAATGAAATTCATGACAGCAAAATTCCATGTACTCATCTCCATACATCTTTTCCAGGCATGTGAACTTCAGGAAGCTTCCCAAGATTATAAGAATCAAAAGGACATTGTCTGGCATCCCTCCTCCCTGCTTCTCTCCTACGTCCTCCTAGATGGAAAGGTAGAAACACACTGATACAGAGGTGTTTATGGAGAAAAGCACTTACTTGTTCCCAGGAACCCAGACATCAGTCTGTAACATAAAAGGTCAATGAATTTTTGACTCATCATGAGTGTATGAATAAAATACAATTCTGATGATTGGACAGATATGGCTAGCATATCTGCAGGAAGCAGTATTTTGACACCCAGAGTTCTAACATTGCTTTTTAATCTTATCTGCTCTTGGCTTTGGCTTAAGACTGGGAATCATGATTAAAGTTGGACTTTATTAATTACTCTGAAACTCTATCTGTAGTTTCCTGATAATTAATCAGAAAAATTAATCAGGCTGTTCTCTCTTGGTTTCTGAGCCAGAGTCAATACTCACAGGCCCAGAATATTTGCACATTTGGAAGTGCTTAGCCATGACACATTCTTTGTCCAGTGACCATGGTTTCCTGGGTTCTTGGAATTTCAATAGGTAGCAGCACATCCCCACAGAACAGTGCACTGACATGTCTAGAAAGTGTGAAAATGAGTTCAGCTGAGGTAACGGCTGTCAGGTGAGAGGAACAAACAGCGAGCACGCTTGACTCACCTGTTGGGAAATCTCAGCCTGGTTTTCAAGGGCCAAGAAAGCCAATTTCTAGACATTTGCATATTGAATTGTCCCAGAAGCACCCTTCGGGTACCTAATCACCCTCAGTGAAGAGAGAGAAAGCAGAGCCAAGATTTGAGTCAAGTTGTTAACCACCTCACCTGTCCTTTTAACCATTGCCACATCCCAGACCTAAACGTACATCTCAGCGTGAAGACTGTTTGGAAAATCCCTTTTAAAAAGCAGCTCAAGCCATTCCATCATGTTCATGAGGCTTGTTAATGGCGGTGGAAACTCACGGATCCAAAATAATTTCTCTCCAGAACCTGACTCTCTCCTACTTGGGTTTTAGGAGTGAGCAGTCATTTGTCAACTATTCTCATCCAAAGCAGATAAGGATTATAGGCAACAATTCTGACAGAAGTGACCCTAAGGTAGCTTATGTTTGCTGATACGGTGTTTTGCGGAGACCCTTTTTCTCTCTTCTGCTTGGGCAATACACGCAGATTGCAGATGCTGCAGAGTCTGCATCTCAGCGGCATCACTCCATGCAACCCCTGGGGTGACCTTCTGAGACAAGCAGATGGAGGAGACTCTCGCTCCAGCTTCCCAGAATGAGAACGGAGGCTTTAACTGCTAAGCACCTGGGTGAGGCTTGGAAGCCACCTTGTTTGACATCTGCATCAATGTCCTCTTTATTTAATTATAATTTTCATTACAAGTGTATATTCACTATTAAAAAATGAGTTTCATTATATTTCCATAATGAATCTTTGTTCTTGTCAGGATTCTACACTGCTTTCCATAAATCCATACTGCCATTTATAAATGTGCATGACTTAGGTTGTTATCAATCTTCACATAGATTTCAGAGTCTCGGGACAGGTCAATAAATAGAGAAGGCTGGGTTTGGTAGTTTGGCCTACAAAGGGAGTCCAAGACAACTAAGGCTACACAGAGAAATCCTGTCTCAAAAAAACAAAAAAAAATGAAAAGGACCAGTGTATTGCATATTATAATCTAAAATTTAAAAATCCTTTGCAGGTACAAGGACATTTATGGCATTTCATAATGCAAACTCACAAACAAGAAAGCAGATTAATGTTTCTATACAATGAAATACTATCAGTCAAGATAACATCTTGCTAACAGCGTGAGTAAAAGTGAGTAAAGCATACAGAGGTTGAGGCAAAAAAAAAAAAAAAAAAAAGCTGATTGCCAAAGCATGACTTTTATATAAAACCTATCTCTGTAGATGCCTATGCAAATTATAGAAATAAATGAAACTGCTCTAGTATGGCAAAAATATGTTTTAAATGTAGGAAAATAGTAGTGACTAAATTCAGACTGTAATAGTGGCCCCTTATTTGTAGAGAATGTGTTCTAGTACCTTCAGTGGATGCCTAAAGCTACAGATTTATTGAACTCTGTATTTACTATTTTTTCCCTAAGCACACATACCAAAGGTAAAGCTTAATTCATATATTACACACAGTGATACCCAGTTTCAGGTAACTTGAGAGTCTTTCAAGAGAACATTCAGCAGAAACTAAGGGCATACTAATACCATTCAACATGCCCATGTGTGCACATCAACACTGGTGCCTGAGTAGAGAAGGGGAGGGCACACAGTAGGCTGCACAGGAAGTAGAAAGCAGACCAGCATGCAGGATCTTTCACTCTCTGCTAACATCCTGACCTGCCCGAGCACAGGATATGGGGGGTGTTGCTGCATACTTGAAAGAGCAAATCCGAGTTGAGCGGGAGTGGAGGGAACTGAGGCCTCCTGAGACATTTCCATGAAATCGAGGATTGTCCCTGTGTCCTGCCCTCATTCGGAAGCAATTTCAGCATTCAGGCATGGGGACAGTTTGAATGTGAGCCAATGAAGGAAGCTTTCTGCATCTCAGTCCTATGAAGGAATTATTCAGGCATATTGCCACACTGGAAGTGTTTTACCATTTGTCATAGGTGAGTTACACAACTCAGTTAGTGATTAAATTACCAGGGTAGCTGCTATGGGAGCAGGGAAGGTTCAAGGTTGTTTCTTGTTCCTGCACTTTGGTTTAAATGGACTTGGAATAGTTCATTCTTAGTATTGGCGTTTTAAAAAAAAAAAAAAAAAAAAAAAACAAGAAAGAAAGAAGCATAAATTTGGTCCTTTCTCCAGTTGTGTAAACAGCTGAGTTCAAGCTCATTCATCACGTGCTGGGGCCCCTGTGTTTAGCCTTGGTCTAGTGTTTAAATTTACAAAGTGTGAGATCATTGTCGGTTTCATTTATCTCTGTTATTAAATTTACTGGGCCTCCTCCAAATGACATTATATCTTCTTATCTAATTCAAATAAATGTCTTACTCATAGCTGGGATGTAGATGGTGAAATCTCATCGTTAATTCAATAATTGAGATAATCTCATTGTTTTGTTTTCCTGATGGAATCTTGATTTGATTGTTCATGCCTGAAATTCTACTCAGTTTCTTCAAACTCTCCTTTAAACTGCTATTCTTGAGAACTGTCTGCAGTGCACAGCTTCTAAAAGGATGGACTCGTCCTGCCTAGTCTTCAGCAAGCACCTATCTTGGGTCACCCATGAGGAAGGGTTGTAGTTATATCTTGGATTTTAGACCTATGTTTAGTGTTACTGGTTAAGACTAAGTGTCCTAAGGAAAACCAGTTTTCTCCGATGGGATGACACTGGGTACTTCAACCACCCCAGACTGCAGGGCAGATCTCATGTTCAGGAGTAGTTGACCAACAAATAATGAACTCCATGGTTGCTTCCTGCTGCTATTGTTCTCCCCTTCTTTTCTTTGTGGATAGTTTGTGTTCTAGGTTTCGGGCATTTTGTTGTTGTATTGGGTTTTTTGTTTGTTTTTAGAGAAAGAACTTAAAGGAGTGGGTAGGGAGAAGATATGAGCAAACTTGGAGTAGGGTAAGAATATGATCAAAATATATTTAAATTTAAAATTGTTTTAAATAATAAAAATATAACATTTTAAAAAGAAAGGAAGACTAATTTAGAACTACTAGAGTCACGTAGTCATAGGGTTGACTTTTGTTACATGTTAAATTTCATAAAAGAAACTAGAGATAAAAAAAAAAAAGACTAACTCTCTCGGTAGTGTAGGGGATAAAGGGCTAGTAGGCTTGAGTCTGAC
This sequence comes from Psammomys obesus, assembly GCF_907164565.1. Taxonomy (NCBI): domain Eukaryota; kingdom Metazoa; phylum Chordata; class Mammalia; order Rodentia; family Muridae; genus Psammomys; species Psammomys obesus. The sequence continues at coordinate 1,781,099 of NW_026596040.1, read as the reverse complement.
TCCTATTGTTATTGACCTCAGTTTTCTCATCAGTGAAATGGAAACCATTACCAGTGGCTCCATCATATACATTAACTTGCCTTACGTGAGAAGCAGCCCAAGTTCCTCATCTTTAATTAAACGAAAAGGAAGGAATGTTATGTTGTGCAGGCAATTCAACTGGCCTTCCCTTAGGGACCTTTGTCAGTACCTGTCATATTGTCAGTACCTGTATCCTATGACATCATCCAGACCAGGTACACAGTGACCTGTTGGCCATGCCCCTTCCTCTTGCTCTCTTGGGCTTTCTTCCTCTCTCCTACTTTCTCCCCTCTCTCTCTGTCGGGCGCTCCCTCCCCCCACTATATCTCTCTCTCTCTCTCCATCTCTATCCAATAAACCTCATTGGATTAAGAAAAAAAAAGATATGAAATTTAACTGAGATTATCTTCACTCTCATTTTAGGCTAGGTGCTTTATAGTAACCATTCTGATATTAACTAAATAAAGAACTACATATTTAACTTAGTAATAAGCAGCAACTTATTATTTAAGGATTCATATGCAGGCATGGGAAAACAGTTCAGTCAGATGGGTGCTCGCCGTGCAGGCACAGGGACCTGAGTTCAACCCCCAGAACCCACATTAAAAAAACAAAGCCTAGTGTGGTGGCAGCTCTGGGGATGTGGAGACTGGTGGTTCCCTGGCCAGCCAGCCTACCCTACTTGACAAATTCCAAGCCAGTGAGAGATGCTGTCTCAAAATAACAGTAGACAATAACCAAGTTGTCCTCTCATGCATGTACTCTCACACTCATGTGAACCCACACAAACAAGCGTACGTGCATACACATGCACACACGCAAACTTGAGTCAAGTCTGTGAAAGAGATTTTCTTTGTTTTACTGCCGTTCTGCACTTAGAATATTTGTATCTGAATCATTAGCCTTATCTATGTCTCATGTATTACAAACCAATATCTAGATCATGTTACTTGATTTAATTTCATTTTCTTGGTGCTGTTTTCCAGATCCCAGGGATGCATCTCTTGATCTAGGTGACCCTCCTCAGTGGATGCTTCAGGGGATCATACCAAAACAAAGCATTTGAGGTTCCCAACCAAAGCAGACAGCAAGCCTGGTAACCAAGAGCAACAGCCTGGGTGGCTAGACAAAGCCGAGATGATAGAACAAAACAGCCATAGCCACCACCCCCAGCCTCATGAGCTAGCTTGCATTTGGAGCTTTGCATATTTTTATCTCTGCCTGAAAAACAAAAACAAAAACACAAAAACAAAACCAAACAAAACCTTCCTTACATTCTCCCTTCTCAAGACTAAATCCCATACATCTTAGGTCATATGTCACCTTCTCCAACAAGCCTCTGGCCCTGCCAAGTTTAAGTTTGCATCTGTAATGCATCCCCATAGCATTCCCATAGTCCTTCTCACGTGTGGCCAGTCACTGATTTTCATGGTTCCCACACGTGGAAATTTGATTGCCATTACTCGGCTAAGGAACGCCAGTCCTCCAACAACACAATTGAAATTTCGATTACTACAGTATATGAACCATGAGCAATTCTATAAACAGTGAGCTGATTGTTTTATGGTCCACAAGTCATCCCATAAAAAACAGATTCACAGCATGACCAGTGAGTGACATTTGACCCTCTTCAAATGTCTGTTGATGACCTGTCGCATGCAGGGGATGACATAGACGTCGTATTGCCCATCTCTCAGAAATAAACTCACGTGAGAGCTTATAGATATGGAGAACTGAAAGAAAATAGCTATAAAAGATGAGACTACAACAAAGGAAGGAAAAAAAATCAAATCACAGTGGAGTTAGAGAAGAAAGAGCTCACCACAGAATGTAGACTTCATTCACCACTGAATATACTACACCTCTGCATTCAGGCAAACTCAAAGAAGGTAAATTCAGGAGCAGGAGTGTGCAAAGTGAGTGTGACAAAATGGGTGGTAGTGACTTAGAGGGAGGGATATGTCCTAGTTTGATTTCTATTGCTGCAATAAACAGCATGACCAAAAAGAACTTGAGGAAGAAAAGGTATTTCAGAGTACAGTTATAGCCTATTGTGAAGGAAGTCAGCGTAGGAACCTGGAGGCCAGAACTGAAGCAGAGGCCCCTGAGGAATACTGTTTACTGGCTTGCTCCGCAATATGTTAAAAAAAGTATATGTATATATACATATATATATGAATACATATACACATACATATGTTTTTGTTTTTGTTTTTGTTTTTTTTTCAAGACAGGGTTTCTCTGTAACTCTATAGATCAGGCTAGCCTTTAACTCAAAAATCCGCCTGCCTCTGCTTCCCCAGTGCTGGGATTAAAGGTGTGTACCATCACTCTCTGGCTCTAGAAAAAAGTATTTGTTCCGCGTTTTAAGTCATGCTAATATTCAAGCTATTTTTCATAAGTGTTTTACAGTAATGCCCAGTATCTCTAATGTTCTAAATTGCTGTGCACTAGCTACATCAACCTCAGTATATCTTCATCTCCCCCTGCATCCACTGCTGTCAATAAGAGATTTTCCCAAGATCACAGAACAACTGTGGTTTTCCCTGCTATGGTGGTCACTATGCTGTTCACAGTTGATTTTATGGTCCTATGCCACTGTGCGCAGTGAGAAATACCTGTATGCTGAGCATCAAATACTTGCCTGGCACATGGTACCTAGTTACTACATGTTCTCACAAGATATAATTTCATGTTTGAATGTGAGTGAGTGAGTGAGTGAGTGAGTAAGTGAGTGAGTGAGTGAGTGAGTGAGTGAGTGAGTGAGTGAGTGGATGAAATCTAGGTAGACTTCACCTATATTAAAGTACCAGAGATGAACATTGATCTTCCTGATCAACACAATTTTCCATAGCTCCTCCATCATCTGAGTGCATGGTCCATTTAAAAAATAATAGACCTACTCTGTGCCCAAATTAATCTGCTATCTATGGTAACAGCCTTGAAGCCAAAGTCAGCTAGTCAGCCACCAAGTCAGTGCTGAACATACAACTGGTCATTCCACGCCAGCCCCAGCCCCAGCCCCAGCCCCAGCCCCAGCCCCAGCCCCAGCCCCAACTAGTCACAGCCACTACCAATGTTCTTGCAGTCTGGAACTGGAATTAGAATTCAGAGAGTCCTAGTCTTTGACAATAGTTGTTGAGCATAGGGGTTATCTTAAATAAATGAAATTTACTATGTCTTTGCTCTGGCTTTTACACTCTCTCATCCACTCCATCTTCCTTAGAACTATTAATAAATATCCAGATTCTACAATCATTTTCCAAAATAAAGAGTAGCAAAGTAGCCAAGAAGTCAACATTACCATGACAACCTTCCAAACTCCATAAAGGGAGTCTCAGGGTAATTGAATACCTCCCTCTTCTGTTAATTACTCCATATTTTCATCACAATAATACTGTTGGAAATGCTGCCAGGAAGAGACAACACAAAGGGGACAGTCCTCTATGGCTATACTGCCCTGAACATGCCTGATTTTGTCTGATCTCAGAAGCTAAAGAGGGTGGAGCCTGATTAACACGTAAGTGGAAGACAAAGAGGACAACTTGGAGATAGGAGACAGGCAACCTCATTAAGACATTCCCAGGAAATACCAAAGACAATTTAATTTTCTTTTTCTCCTGGAATTCTTCTCTAAGGATGTTTTTAAAATTGAAAAGCCTCCAGTGACCCTGGCTGAGATTCCTAGTGGCAGGAAGATATGGAGCCTGAAGTTGCCACCTCCTGTAGCTAGGTGGGACTCTTCCAGTGGAGGAAGGGGGACACCAACCCACCAACCCATAAAATCTCCCACTCAAGGATTGTCCTGCATACAGGAAGTGTTGGGATGAAGATGGAGCTGAGATTGAGGGAATGGCAAACCAATGACTGGCCCAACTTGAGACCCACCCCATGGAAGAGGGCCAACCCCAGTGACTCTAAGTTTGTGTCAAGTTGACAGTTGACACTGACTATGGCAGTCTTCTACTTTGCTCTGAAATGGGTCTCAGCTATCAGTACATGCACGCACTCACTTCCAGTGTTTTCTCCATATTCGTTTGTTCTCTGGAAGGGTGTCTTTTCTCTTGTGGCCCCTTTTACTGAACAGTGATTTCCCCGAACTCTCCCTTTGCTCTCCTGCTATGTTAATGGCACATGGCATGAGTTAATGCCAGCCATCTGCTTTGCTTCCCTGTGTACTGTCTGCATCTTCTGTCAGTCTAGACATGCTCTTGACTCTCACAATTGGTCTATCTACCCAGAGAAGATTAGAGAACACAGTATGTGTTCAATAAATGTCTGCTAATTAAAGTGACACCCCTCCTCCAACAAGGCCACTCCTCCTAACCCTTTTCAAACAGTTCCACTTAGTGTGAGCCAATCATTCAACTACATGACCTTGTAGGGGGTATTCTCACTCAAATCACCACAGAATACCATTTGAACTATGCCAAGTAACTACTTTCCATGTGCCATCATGTCATACCATAAAAGTTCTAAGGAAGGCTTTGGTGGCTCACATCTGTAGTCCTGGCACTAGGGAGACTTAAGGCAGGGAGGTTGCTATGAAGTTGAAGCCAGCCTGGGCTGCAAACCTCCAAGGTAGCCTGGACTACAACAATCATATACAACACAACCCCCTCACACATGTGTATGTGTGTTTGCATGTGTGTGGGCAGGGGCACATGCATATGTCTGTGAGTGTATGTGGAAGCCAGAGGTAATGTCACTTGAGCCCAGGGATTGCCTAGTGGAGTAGTCTCACTAGGTAGCTTGTTCTAAGGATCCCATCTTTCCGTTTGAGTAAAAAAATTGTAGACAGGCTATGATACTCACCTAGAATTTATGTGGGTGCTGACAATTCAAGCCACAGTTCTCATGCTTGCTCAGCAAACGCTCTGCCCAGGCCCCTAGAATATTCTTAAATAATTAATTATAAGAACCTTCCTGACTATTTAGTCCAGCTATTTAAAAACGGGGCCGGTGCAAAGTTTTACTGCCAGGTTTGGACACTAGGGGAAGCTGGTATGTCCAAGTCATATTTCCTTCTGAACCTCAGTTTCTTTAATAGTTAGAGAATCATGGCAGTGCTGTCCCTCACAGCTGCTGAGAGAACTGAGCATGTGTGGCTGGATTTGCATGCCTTGCACCACAACAGGAGCTCTCATTAAGAGCATCATTTTAGGAGGATGAAATGCTACCTCTCATATACATATATGCACACACACATATATGTATATATTCTACAACTCATACTTTTTTTTTTTTTTACTGCTAGAATAAATCTTTTTCATCAGTTAGGACCTGCCAAGGTTAGAGTCTATGGGCTAGGGCAATTCTTTTCAGTTTTATGTCTCTCTAATTAGTTAATAATTTATAGAGTGCAGTTCGATCCTCCCTCCATGGACTGCATAGCTCAAATGTGAAGACAGGTGGAATCCAGAAGGTTACTAGGAAAAAAGATCCCACAGAGGTGGTATTGGCTTTGATGGAACTCATAGCTAGTTCTGCTGTATTTATTTCCTGCCTGGCCAGGAGAAAACTTTGATATTCATTACTCTATAAACATTTATGATCTCAACATAAAGGGCCCAATCTTAAACATGTGAGCTTGACGCCAGTTTGAAGTGTGTGTGTGTGTGTGTGTGTGTGTGTGTGTGTGTGTGTGTGTGTGTGTGTGT
>NW_026596040.1:1760415-1775408 GCF_907164565.1 Psammomys obesus | reverse complement strand
TGTGTGTGTGTGTGTGTGTGTGTGTGTGTGTGTGTGTGTGTGTGTGTTGGTTCTTAATGTACTTCTTGAATGTTGGAATGGGGCAGTCTCTGTGCTTGGGGTTAGATAGGGATGTCTCATCTAACCCCCATCCATAAGCTGGCTACTACTTCTATTCCATTTTACAGATGACACACAGGAAGATATTCCCCAAGTTTTTCCACCTGGTGGGGTGGTAGCAGAGCCAGGATACAGGACCAAGTCTCTGTTGTCCTATTAAATGCAGGGGTGAGAACACAGATGCCCAAAGAAGTCACATTGCCCCTTGCTTCCTCTGTTTTCTCACTGCTTAGATAGGGACAACGCTCCCGCCCACTCTACCCAGCAGTGGGTGGATTAAATGAGATAATGCAGAACGAGAGCACAGAGCCACTGCAAGGCGAGTTTGCCCCAGTCAAACATCACTCTGAACTTTCTGGGAAAGAATTTCCCTGGCAGCTCTGGGTCTGTTGTTTATAGCCAAGGTCGTGTTCCCTAATTATCCTATCCTTTTGTTTTGGCTTCCTCACATGGAAGTAGGATTTTTCATTCTCATTACTGCCTCCTTTCTCAGTATCAGCTGATTTCTTGTCTAAATAAATAAATAAATAAATAAATAGATGTGAATCTCCCTCCCTCAGGTTCTGCTAATCTGGACTAAACAGTGCAACAGCTCGAATCACATGCTGCTCTGTTCCCAGCCTTCCTTTCATAGAAAGGAAATCTCATGAAATGGAATCACATCACCACTGCAGCCACACCCTGCGAGGGCCACGCATGAAGCTGCTACCCCAGTTCCTCTCCTCATCTCTCTATGTCTCATCTCTGCTTATCCTACCGCCTCTCCAAATGTCATCTTATTTAATCCATGCATCTCCTGGTGAGGATACAGTTAGAAAATAAGCTGTAGAGCTACAGTTCCTGGAGGAAAACCATGGCTGTATCAACTACTATTGGTATGACCATCTTCCTCCATGGTGGCTCCTTTGTCTTAAAACCATTTGAGTCTCAAACTTAAAACATCATTGCTTAGCACACACCTAGTTCAATAAAGTTTTCCAGCTGTTGCATTCAACTGGCAGTCAATTCTGGTTTTGAAAGGTTAAATAACTTACCCAAGGTCACACAGGCCAAGAGTTGCAGAGCTGGGGCTGGGACCACAGTATTTCACACCCCCTTGCTTATCACACTCATGACCACGTGCTCAGTAACCAACATGGTTAGGGTCTGGGAGTTCCTCAAAATGAACCCCTCCCCCCACTCCCACCCTCACCCTCGCCAAATGCACTTTGAACCAATTTTTACTCTATAAACTTGACCTCAACCGAAACTAAGTCTATGCAAACATAGGGAAAAGGATGCTAACTGAAGCGGGGTTTGTGATGGCACAAGACCAGAAGCAACAAAAGTGCCCATCCATTAAGGACTCTACAATAAGGTCAAGTGTACCCACACAGCGGTGTCTCTGCAATGGTTACACCAATGAAAAAGGGTGTGTGCGTTGAGATGCAGCTCCCAAGGACTATAGAGGAGAAAGAAAAGTGCAGAAAGCATAGTTCTGCCCAGATATGGAGCCCAGCAGCAGCCTTGCCCCAGGCATCATGGGTCAGAAGGGAGTAGGCTTGCTATGCTTATCTGTTTCAATTGTTTGAATCTCTGACCTAGATGATTTCCAGTTTAAAAGAAAAATTAGAGAAAGGTTGCTATTTGTAGCCCTAAGCAAACGAATGTTTCATTTAAGTACAAATTTTTATTGTGTAAATGTTATTTTTTTTTAATATTTTAGGAAACCATCAAACTGATAAATATTCACAGACTGGTGGAAGGAGGTCAGGCTTAATTCTGCATAATCCCCCTCACTATGTAGACTAGGCAACATGGAAGCAATTCTGGGGTTTGAGGAGTCCAAGCTCCAAGGTCTGCCACTAACCACCCATGTGGGCTTTGAATCTCTTTCTTCATCTATGAAATGGATTAATATTATCTATCTTGCATATTGGAGTAATGATCAAATGAGACTTTAAAAAGTACCTTTAACACATAGTTAGTGTTCAGTGACAGTGCTATTGGAATTGTCAGTGTCAAAGCCTGGGCCCTGGGAACCAAAGGGCTAAATGTCAGGAGAAAGCTGAGGGAGGAGATGGATTCAGTGAGGGCACACTGAGAGGACAGACAACTGAACAGGTCCAGGGGACCTGCAGAGTTTGTCTCTGGAGGACTGTCCCTAGGCATTGGTTTAAATAAGGATAAGAGGCATTCGTAACTAAACCGTCCTGCTCAAGGCGTGGTCTGGCTCATCGCTGTCTGGGCTCCAGGCTCTCCTGCAAGGTGGTCAGACAAGTTGTCAGAACTATATGAAATCTCTTTCCAGGAGACAAGTTCCTCCTATGGCTGGCACCAGGCTTCTTTGGCCTTTTCCCTCTCCCAGCATAAGTTTCCTGAAGACAGTTGTTTCCATTGTCTGGTAGCCAAAGGGAGGGGCACAGATTGTCTCTGTAAAGTATCTTCCCTCCTGCCAGGAGGGTTACAGATGAATACAGCTATGTACACAAAGAGGTGGGTGCCAAGGAGATAGAGAAGGAAGACAGCACTGAAAGGTTAAGTCTATCACTCTTTGCTCTCTCCTCTCTTCCCTTTATCAAGGGAATAGCCCTATATTTGTTGACTACAATCCCTTCCAGCAATAGTGCCACCCAGCTTGGCATACACAAGGGCCTCAGATTTCCTGAGCTGGTGACCTAAGGAAAGTTTAAACAATCTGAGTCTTTTAAAAAGGAAAAAAAAATGATTGTAGGCTCAGGAAACATCACAGAAGAGGGTACGGAAAGATTGTTTGAGCCAGAGGACCGGGAGAGCTGCTGTGAGATTGGGTCTCCTAGAAATGGTAGGAAAGCTTCCCCCATGATGCCCCCGTCAAGATGGCTGCTCAAACAAGACCCGAGCTAGTACTATACCAAGAGTGATGCTAATGTGGAAGGGGAAATCTCATGGGGCTCCATCCCTAGTCAAAGAACTACAGGAAACTCAGGAATTCTGAGCACAGGAGAAATAGTCTTCCTCAGAGATGAGCTACCTAATTAATTACCCAATGCCAAGTGGTTAACCTTGAAATTATATGCATACAAGTAACACTAAATAAATGGAGCAAGTAGTACTTATATGTTTAGGCATATGTATTTAACTTATATAATTTAATATATCAATAATATTATATATATATGAAAAAGAGGCCATGACCATGAATTTCAGAGAGACTAAGGGGAGTATGTAGGAGGGGTTGAAGGGAGGAAATTGAAAATAACATAATTATATTTTTAATACAAATAGTTGTGATACCATAATACCCAACAGGGATTACATGAGACTATATCAAAACAACCACAGTCTCTGCCCTCAGAAAGCACAGGAATGAACCTTTTTGCCCATTGCCCAGCATTCTCATGTCACTGAATGAAATGATGCAGCTGATGTTGTCTTTTCTCTGCCTAGCTCTCTCCACACTTTTGCATCTCACTGGCTTTTGTTCTCTCTTCATAGTTATCCGATTCAAGCTCTCACTCTGAGCAGGTCATTCAATTGAAACTTCCACTCAGTTTCCACAGGTTCATCCCAGGTGGGTAATGGAGGTGGGACGGGTGTCACATCCATCGCTACTGAAGAAAGTGTTCCTCTAATTTCTCACCTAACTTGGATCTACTGCATGTAAAGCAAAAATCTAGACAGCCAGGCAAAGTTTAAGGCTTTTTTAAAAAATTATTATTATTAATTAAAAAAAATTGTTGTGCTGCTTAAATTAACATAGCCCTCTGTGAGCTTCCCTTTGCATGTGGAGACACGACCCTTTTTAAAGCTGTATTAAAAAATAGAATTGGCAATGGCTTTGACTCCTGCTTGAGCTTGCCAGAAAGGTTGGAAATGAGCATGCTTCTTCCTGCCTCTCTTGGCTATGTTCCCTGTTAGAAGCTGGTAGAGACAGAATGCTTCTCTTCCTCAACTTTCCCTTGAGCTGTGTGAGTGTGGAGTAAGGGGTGGGGTCTCAGAAAAACACACACCCCCATCTCCACCCCCGCCTTTCACAATCAAGGAGGTGGTGATGTAGAATTGTCATGTGCTGGCAGAAAACTCTGGGAGCTCCTGATCAGGTTCCCATGGTGTTGTTTAATCCTTAATCATCCCTCTTGGCATACTTCCCACTGCTACTGCTTGCATAAAGTTGGAAGTGGCTAATTGCTTCAATCTGTATTTGCTATATCGCCATGCTTAATGCAAACCCACAGGGACTCCCTGTAAGACCATTTTGACCTAATGGGTTATTTTATTTGCTTCCAAGAAGTCTCCCCTATCTTTCCCTATGATTCTAAAATCTTCCTAGTCCCAATTGGACAGTCAGCAACAAGGGATATATGTGTCTGTAGATAAAGCCATATCTCTTAATGGGCTTATCAGTAGAGTTATTGTCATGAGCAGCATTCTGTGGGATTCTATGAACTCTATGGAAAGTGCCCTAACCATTTGTTCTCCCTAAACACTATTCCTGCAACAGAGAACACTGATTACTCTTCAAAGCTTTTCTATCAAAATATAAAGTGCCAGATCATTTTAGATAATTAAAATTAAAGTGTGAGGGCTCCTGTGATTGAAAACATGTCACTCAACTGTGAGCTTTCACAGAAGAAAAAGTGTACTGCACTCTTCAAGAATTAATGCACACGATTTCCTCAGTTTATTATACTAAAGCAAAAACACTAGAGGTACCAGGAGCAGAATCAGAGAAACAAGCCCTGAGGTAACTTCTATTGCAAGAGAAGCCTTGCCCTAATGTTTGTAACTCTAGTAAGGATGGTGCGGCCATTCATGAAAACTGTCCCCAAATTTCCAGTGTCCACAAAATCAGTAGCCAATAGTATGTTGTATTGGTTGGCTTCTACATTACAGTGATTAAAAAAAAAAAAAAACATTACCATAAGCAACTTGGGGAGGAAAGGATTTTTATTACATTTCACAGGTTAGAGTGCACCATCAAGGGAGGCCAGAGCAGGAGTTCAAGAAGGAATCTGAAGGCAGGAACTGAAGCAGAAACCATGAAGGAGAGCTGCTTCCTGGCTTGTTCTCCACAACTTACTCAGCCTGCTCTCTTGTATATTTTGCACAAATAGTATCATCCTATAACCTTCTTCAGCTTGATTTTTAAAAACCAGATTATGGCATTTGAGACTTCCACATGCTTTGTCTAGCTCCTCTGGCTTCACTGCTACGTGGTAAGCATTGCTCTCACTGTCACAGCACTTGTTTTTTTAAACCAAGTCTCCCATAAATGAAAGTTTGTGTTAGTCTCAATTTTTTGCTGCAAAAACAATGCTATAATCTGGGGAGATGCCGCAGTTTGTAAAAGGCTAACACTTGAATATAAGGACCTGAATTGAGATTCTCAGAACCCACCTAAAAGCTAGGCTTAATGACACACCTCTGGAAATTCAGAGATCTGGGTCCCAGAAGAGAGGTGGATCCATGAACCTCATTGGCCAGTTGAATTAATGAGCTCCCCATTCGGTAAAAGACCTTGTTTCAAACCATAAAGTGGAGGGCAATAGATGGCCTCCACATAGTCACACAGATACACACAAATGCACACACACGAACACATACATACATTTTTAGAAATGCTGCAGTGATTTTGTGCAGTACCCACTTCTGAACACCTGAAATAATTTCCCAGAAGCATAGCCCAGAGATAAGACTTGCTGAGTCAAATGTCCTGTGCTTTCTAATTTTACAAACTATTGCCAAATGGCTCTTCAAAATGGCTTGTCAGTTATCCACCCACCACACTGAATTAGTGCCCCAGCCCTCACGATCCTTGTCAGTCTTTGGCACTGCCAGACTTTTCAGTGTTGCCAGTCACCTCAGTGTGAAATGACACCCTGTCAGTTTAGTTTGTGTGTTTTAATGACTGGTGAGATTGATGGAGCACTACGTCAGATGATTTTGGCCATTTTTGAAAAATTCCTTGTTGATATTTTCTGTTGTTTTTTAACGTATCTTTTTTTCATCATTCATTTCTATGTGCGACATATATTTTCTCCCATCACTAACGAACAATGACAAGCTTGACTGTTCATTCATTAAATTAACATTCACTGACTTCCTTGTATTTGCCAGACATTGGGGAAACCCTGGTCATACAAGGCAAAGGCTCTAGCGACGTCATTACGTCCTTAACATTTTTAGCACCTAACTTAATAATTTTCTAATTATAAATTTTAATAGTTTTAGCACCTGAGAAGATTTGGTGAATGAGTGAACCACAAACACAATTCTGAGAGCCCATGAGCTGTCTCAGACAGCCTCCGTGGGGAAATTCTCAAAGTCAGCCTACCCACACTCAGGCAGTTACGAGCAGATGGGAGACCTCATGCCCAAGCTTCACAGAAACTTTCCCGCTATGAGATATGTTCTGCCTTTTCCCTGGGGTAGTCAAAAATGGAGCCATGTTGATTCCTGGCACCCTGCTGTACAGAATTGTGTCAGGAATTGCAGTAGTCGCAACCTCCCCTCTGCCCTAAAGTCTTTGAGAATCCCTCATAATTATGTATAAATTTCACATCTCTCCATCTGATTTTTTTCTACGTTGAAAACACCTACACTTGCTCGTCAAATGTCATGCATGAGCCCATGCATGTGGTTAGCTTCTCATTTCCTTCACATCACTCACCTTACATAACCCTTCACACGGCGACAGAATGGACTCAGGCTTATTTAGTGCTGATGACTGAAAGTGTTAGACCATAACGCTTGGGGGTGAAAATGAAGAAATATTTGTTTCCTGTCCCAGCTCCTCTATATGAAACAAATCCGCCATTCCAAAAGAAGTCCGTCCCATTGCCGTATGTGCATGTGAAGATTTGGAAGCCTAATGCTTCAGCATTCAGACTCAGGGCACTGAATGCAGAAAGAGGCCCTGACATCCTCTCCATTCGTCCCCATCAGACACTTGGCCTTAGGCAGCACTGAGGGGTCACACTGAGTGGACTTCTCTTTTACTTTCTGAGTATCTGTCTGCTGTGTGTGTCCCAGGCGGTGAACCCCTGTGACACCATGATGCTGTGTGACACTGCGCTAGATCCCTGGCGTGCCGTGTGACAGGACGTTATTACAAAGAGAGGCCTAAGATGGTATGACACACATGTGTGAGAGCCAGAATCGGTAACGAAGAAGCTCATTGACACCCTGAGCTCTGGGTGGCAATGACGGGAAGATTCTGGGGGTGAGATACAGGATCTAAGAATGGGACAGAAGCCTTTAGATGAAAAGAGCTGAGGTTGGGGAGACATGCTTGTGGGTCACTTGAAAAAAAATTGGGGAGATCTTTGCAGAAAAGCCGATTCTTAACACCTGGGTAGAAAAGGATGTCCTGACAAGAAGGTGTGAAAGAGCAAGTCAGGAGTACAGAGACCAAAGAAGAATGCGGGTCAAGTGGCTAAATTGTGTAAAGAAGTCACACCAGCAGCGATAGGGGAGGCTATTGGCTCTCCTACAAGATAACTGGGAAGATTCAGACAGAAGGGACTTGGGCTGTACCCAGAGGAATGGAGTGGAGAGGAATGAGCAGCTGGAAAGGGGGAACAGCACTATCCAAAAACTAAAACCTAACAATGTCACGGGGGGGTGAGGAGGGTGTCAGGGAACGACCTGTGTCGAAGCAGAGATTTCCTACACAGTAACCTGCTGCAAGGGAACATGGGAGAGGAAGCTCAAGCCAGGAGGGCCTTGAATGTTTGGCAAAGAACTTGGGTTTCCCTCTCCAACAGTAGAGTCATCCATCTGTGGTTTCTGAGCCTAAGACTGTATAAAGCCAAGAGAGAGGGTTAGTAGCTATGGGAGAGGCCATCGATCCCAGTAACTAGGTGGGGATGCTTCAGAAGCGCATTCAAGCTGCTCGTCAGCACAAAGACAGAAAGCACACGGACCAGGCAGCTGGGTCGCACCACAACGCGGAACTCCTGGGTGGGAAATCCTCTGAGGCCGGCGCTGCACAGCTGTTACCGTCACGGCGAGAGCATCTGACAGAAGGGCTGGAGAGCAGAGCCCCCAAGCAGAAAGCATGCTAACACGCTTTACTCCTGTGCTTTCTTCTCTGTCTGTTACACAGGCTGAGCCTTGGGAGGCCCAAGGAGAGACGCCAAGCCCCAGTCACTCTGTCCGCAGTGCCCAGGGCCATCACAGGAACATGGAACTTGCTCTGACCCTAGGAGGCGATTTGCCTTTCTGGGCAGGGATTCACAGCTGCATCTTTTAGAAAACTATGGCCGCGACTCCTCTTCCCCACACCTTCTGACTCTGGCAGAGAAATAGAAGCAAGACAAAGAAGTGTGGGACCTTTTCCTGGGGTTTTGCTCCACGGAAGTGTGGGGGAGGAGTGGGGATATCCTGAGCTGGTTGCAGGCAAAAAGGATGAGGCAAGGCACAGTGAAGCTGACTCCTCTCTGTACACATTCTTTCCTCTCCCAAGTGACAACAATGGCAACGTTCCCTCCGTCATTTATTAGCCGATACAGTACTCAGCCAATGGATAGCCCAGGCCTGTCCCCAATTCCACGGAGCCTGCGGTCTAGTGGGAGAGATAAGATGTAAGTGAGCAGCCACTTAGGGTGCTGAGGTTTGTAATTACCTTGAGTTTTCGGTATGAAGCACAGCAGCAGGCATAAACACACGCTTCTCGGTAAGGACACCCAGGGCGTATCCATCCCTAAAGAAATAGGGGTGAACAGAGCTGTGGGATGAGTAGGAACTTAAAGAGTCATCTAGGAAGGCAGGCAGTGAAGGCAGGTGTCCCCAGGGACGTTCCCAGCGGCCAAACAACCCAGGAGCCTATAGAAAAAGGACTTGGGTCTTTTGTAAGCGAGGAGTAGCTGGTGAGACCAGATCCCTATTTGAATCTCAACAGCTAAACAAGCAGTATTGCTGTGAGGGCTGTCTACCAGTGAGAAGCACTTCCTCATCCCATCCCTGGGGTTTGGCCATGACCTTGGCTTGGTATTTCTCCTCGGGTCAATGGATCACTTGGCTGCTGCCAAAGGAGGAGAGAGAGGCAGCCGGCAGATGTTCCCTGGAACAGTGGCCAACAGAACGCTGCTCTCAGGCGGCTGGCACGCATTTAGAAACGTGGGAGTCAGATAAGGGCATCTTGGAACTGTTTGGAGGTTATTCCAGCCTACTTAAGAAAGATATGTGTGTGGGGGAGTGTCCAAGCTACTCTGTGCAGTGGAAAAAGCCAGGGACAAAGCAAGGGAGTTGAGATCCAGTGCCCTGGGTCCTCTGTATGTTTATATCTTGTAGGTTATGTATGCATGCAAAAATTTGCATGGAATAGAAGCCTGAAAGTCAATACAATGAAGCTGCTAACTTTTTTTTTCTTTTTGCTTCTTGCCTTAGTGAGTTTTCATTTTTTTTTTTTTCCCAGCAAACCCATGGCAGTTGGTTGAGTGGAAAGGAAGAAGGCCTCTGTTGTGGCCCTCAAAGTCTGGCCTTGGAACTAAGTCTGTCCATTTTAGTGTTTATCAAACACAGTTGTTCGGCATAAGCACTGCCTGGGGTGATGTAAGCAAAGAGATTCAACTCTGCTAACTGGTTTTCTCTTGGACAATGGCTGTGCCTAGAGTTAGGTCCTAGAGTTAGGTCCCAAACTCTAGCATAAAAGGGACCTGAGGAAGAGTTTATTTAACCATCCCATCAGCACAGCGGCAGTTATTGATTGGCTCGCTCTGACCTGGCCTGGGACCTGGACAACAAGAGAGACAGGTTCCCAGAAGCCGAATGAGTTTTTGAGATCCCTTAAGCCTATGGCTTATATGTTTTGTAATCTAATGAGAAAGATAGTCTATGCATAGCTAATCTTCTAATGAGTTTACGTTACCATAGTCCATTTGATCTAAAGGTCAGGGTGGGGCTTAAAGGCTAATCAAAGTAGAAAACAGTCATTCCTGAGCTATAGCTCCCCCAAACCTCATGGCCTGCACAGCTGTCATAGCATTTGGAATCTCCTCTGCCTGTGGCATAGGGAAACTCAGAAGCATCTGTTGATATATTTGTGAGAATTCTTCCGCAAAGATACAGCTGGTAAAACTGGCATAAGCCAAAAAAGGTATTCCCATAACAGAAAAATCTAGGGCAGAACTTGGTTTTACCACCCTGGCCAGCACCCCATGCCCACCACTGAACAGTGATTGCCCTGGAAATCATAAATTAGAAAGGTCTAAATTAAAAGGTCTAAATTACAAGCCCTTGAGGTCTACAGAAAGAAGTAACCTCCCCCGAATGCTCAGTTTAAGGGAAGAATAGGAACGACTCCCCAAAAACAACTGAGATGTTCTTACCATCAGAGAAAGGAGTGGGTGCCCATTTGGCACAAACAGAAGATAGCCATGAGGCCAAGGGATTGAGGTAGGGTCACTAATGCATCTGCTTCCAGCTGTGTCTTCGAGGCATGCTGGTATGAAACTGGTGGACCTCTGGGAGCAAAAGGAAGAGACTACTGTTCTCCTCTGCTCTATTCTGAGATTTGATTTCCACAGGGCTCCCAAAGTGCTCTAGCTAAAATGCAAATCTAGCCACAGCTCAGACCAGAACTCCTCATCACACACAGCTGCCTTTCCCACAGCCTGCCACTCCCATAGCCCAAAGGATCAAATGCAAGGCCCAAAGTGGCATGCAAGGTCCTATGTGTGCTCTTGCAACTCCCTTACTTCACCTGGCCTCAATTTTATCCTAGGAACTCAGGATTCACAAGCAAGATGTCACTCAAACTCATGCATGCACCTGGCTAAGTTCACTCGTTAGGTCTTTCCTCGTGCTTTTCTCTAAGAAGACCCTTGTTTTTGCTCATGCAGAATTTTATCTGTTTGCTTTTAAACAGGGTCCCACTATGTAACTCTGGCTTTCCAGGAACTTACAATGTAGACCAGGCTAGCCTATGCTCACAGAGATCCACTGGTGTCCGGATTGGAGGGGTGTGTCACCACACCTAGCTTCATGCAGCATTTATGTTGCTGTTTCAGTCTCATCCTTTGCAACTTGGCCTGACATCGTCTCTAAGAAACTGTCTCCTGAGCTGTGACCTTTTCTGGACATCCTAATACCCTCAACACATACCTGTATAAGATATCCCAATTACAAATATGTGAGTACAATCCCACAAAACAATCATAGTAAGAATTGTTTCTTAATTATATGTGTCATCCTAGGTCCCAGCACACCTTCTGGTCCAAAGCCGGTTCTTATTAAATGATTATTAAACATGTTTTGATCCAGTTGTCATGTATATAAAATGAGGCCACTGAACTATAGGAGCTAAGACACTTCATTCTGGAAGGCCATGGATCAAACCAGCTTTTATTGTTAAGGTCAGGAATACACTGAAAAAACGACCCCAAACTTTGTAGCATGCAAGCAACAAAGGGCATTGGTTCTGCAGAAGTCCAGCCTGCTGGGGCCACTGCCTTCACAACATGGTGGTGGCCCCAAGGGGAGCCAGAGAGGGGAATTCCTAGTGTGGCCACACAACCTTGCCTGGGAATGGCTGGTGCCCATGGAGACTATGTGACTCTGGTCAGGACTTAGGTGCTTTTCAAACAGGTAGTTAAACAACCTTATCTTCCCCAGGACAGATGTCTTTGCTGTTTCTGAATGGTGGTCCTTTCCCTGTGCGTTTTTTGTTTTTGTTTTTGTTTTGTTTTTTGTTTTTTATGCAACTCCCAGGCCTGTTCTGTCTAGCAAGAAAATGAAGGCCATCATGAGTTGGACAGACTCATTTAGCTAGGCTCTCTCATTATAATCAGACAACAACATCAGAAGAGAATGAAACATCAAGAAGGCCAGTTTTGAATTAGAGGGTGGAGCATGAATTCAGAATAGGTCCCCAAGAAAGGGACAGCATGGTGGGCAAAGGGGATAGTCCATAAACGGTGTGTTTAGAATGGTGTAGTATTAGCACTGTATCAAAAAAGGGGAGGGGTAATAGGTTTATTTTATCTTTTATGATAAAATGACCACAAGAGTACCTGATGCCATATCCAGTACGCACTGGCCAAAGACTGAGAGCTCCACAGTGATGTCATGTCCCATCAGACTGATGAATATTAACCAGAGGAAGCCACTCATATAAATTTTTATTCCTAACTTCCTTGGACTCTTGTGAGGTTATTCTCACATCTGGTAGAGATGAGATATCTGTAGCCAGTGGAAATTACATTCATAAACTAGCCCTTCACCACTGTTAGGCAGCCTGGCTTCCCAATTTTGGGGAAAAAAAAATGTATGTCAGTTACTTAAGAATGGAAAAGTGTAAATTAAAGTTTTATGAAAAAAATTACTTATTTTAAGACAGTCTAATTAAGAGCTTTCAAAATCCATTCACATTAAATAAAATTAATTCTCCTGGATCTATCTAGAACTGATTTCCTAAGGCTTCAGACAGAGTTTGTTTTCATGGGCATTACATGAGCATTTGTATTCCTGCATTTGTATTTTTGTTTTTCAAAACTCCAAAAAGTTTGTGCCAAAAGATGTATTTTGTCTCATGACTGGAGTTTGCTGAGACCAATGTCCTTTGCTTCATTTAATGCATTCATTTAATTTCTGCCTAGATGATGGTTGCCTGTCTCCTCTTCTAACTCAGGCATCCTGACAATTTCATGAAGAAAATTAAAGTAATAGTCTTTCTGGGCCTGAATTGATTCTGCCCAGGTCTTGTTTCAGAAATAATAACAAAGAGAAATAATAGCCTGGGAGACCTTGAGTTTCACAGAATCCTGCTTTGCTGTCTGGCTTGAAGCCATGGTGTGTGAAATCGGAGCATTTTTCCTCCTCCTCTTCTTCTCTCACAACGGGGAGGGCAATCACTGGACTCCTGTCACTGGTTCCTGTGACTTTGTTGTTGCTGCTGAAAATAAATCAGTTCAGGGGCTGGTAATTAAATCACCTGCTTATACCCCCAGCCCTCCTATAAAATCCACTCCAAACCAGAAATCTTTTTAGCCATGGCTCTGTGAGGCAGTGTCAAGGAAACCAAAGGCTGCGCTCTCAGGGTTGAAGTGAACCAGCAGAGTAGGCAAATCAAGCAAAATGGAGGTGGTGGGAGGAGCCTGCGTCTGCCACAGCTCAGCTCGGCTGCGGTCTTCTTCACGAGGCAGTTCTCTTTGGTCTCCTGTAAGCTACGTATTAGACCTGGTGCTTTCACATTTTCTATAGAGCCTCCCTGACCTTCCCTTCTGTTAGTCTGTCTTCTCCATAGTGCAACACAAAGTGACTGACCCAGCAAGCTGCTCAGGATAAGCAAGCATGTGTGAGGCAAAAAGCCTATACCTACCTGCACCCTTAGCCCCTCAGAAAAAAACCACAACAGTGACATTAGGAAGACGGTGTCCAGGAAGATAATGTTCAGGCTTCTGATTAAACAGATTCAGCTTTAAAGTTGGAAATCTAGTCTTCCAATGCTAGGTCGTTCTTGACTATTTTTTTTAAGCCTTGTTACATTGGTCCAAATCCTCTGATTTAGGACTAGGATTTGGGAGGACAACATTTTGTGAACCCACACTGCCACCATCCAGTTGTTTGATTGATAGAGCCCCTTAAATCTTGCGGGTCTCTGAGCATCTACATTTTCCCTCAAAGTCTCTTTCCAATTCCAATACCCTGGACTCTTTCATCTCCATTGAATGTCTTCCCATATCCCAGAACTCCATTATTCATACTTTTAATGCTTCTTGAAAGGCATACTAAACGTTGCATTAATGAGGTTTTCTTCTTTTTCCTCTTTGATGACACATACTTCCACTATAGCAGCCACAGGAAACACATTACCAGGATCTGACAACTACGGTGTTCCCACATGGGGGCACATGGTTGCTGTCGCCCTGTGGGCGTCCACTGCAAGCAACGACCTGCTTGAGACCTTCCTCTAGTCTCACCCCAACTCCCCAACAAACTTAATAATAGATTGGGGCAGGGCCTGGCCACCTAAAGGAAAAAGCCTATTCCCAGTCTGTCCCTCTCGCTAACCCAAAAGCCTTTGGGTAAACTCTAGGCCCAAGCTGTCCACTAAAATAGCCACAAACCTGTGTAACTCTCTCATAATGGATGTGTGGCTAATGCATACTAAAGGGCATTGCGTGTAGAAAAATGCATCCCAGCTTTCAAAGACTTAGCATGAAAAGACAGCACGAACTCCATGTTGAAAAAATAATGTCAGAGATATATTTGGTCATGTGAAATACATCATTGAAGCTAATTTCATTGTCCCTTTTTAATCTACTAGCAAGTATAAAATTACATACACAGGATACACCGGGACCAAACACACAAAGGTTTCTCCCACTACTAGCTTGTGGTGGCTGCTAGAATTTTTCTATTGCCGTGTCTGCACTCACCAAGAGAACCTGGATCAATAAGAACATTTTACCAAGCCTGAGGAGAGAGGCCTATTCTGGGTTGACTTTAAATGGTGACATTTCCTTGCACTAGGCAAAGAAGGGAAGCCCAACACCCAAAAAGGATAAAAGTGTTTCTCAAAGCCAAGTTACATAATTTCTTTCTTCTTCTTCTTTTTTTTTAAGTTTGACAAATTCACACTGATTTCAGCACCAGGAACTCTGCCAGTTTGGCAGTTCTATTCTGAGTTCTCTCTCTGATGTGAGGTACAAAGTTCCTGGACTGTGTAAGTTTCCCTTCCTTCTACAGGGCTTCTGACCTGTTTGGAGAGGTTACAATCAAGAACTTAAAAACTACTGCAATAAGATTGCAGGATGACTAGGAGAAAGTTTGTGCAAGGGAAAACAAAATAGACCCAAAACAGTCCAGCCAGCGTTCATACAAACAGAAATAAATAATAAATAATAAATAAATAATAAATAAATAGATAAATAAATAAATAGATAAATAAATAAATAAATAAATAAATAAATAAATAAATAAATAAATAA
>NW_026596040.1:1701955-1760405 GCF_907164565.1 Psammomys obesus | reverse complement strand
TAAATAAATAAATAAATAAATAAATAAATAAATAAATAAATAAATAAGAGCTTCCTTTTGAACTTCCTCCTAGAGCACAGTGCTTCAGTCATACACAAACTCCAAGGCCCTCTCTGCCCTGTCTTATCAGGTGACCCAGCTTCAGCCGAGCCAGCTCCTCCCTGCCTCCTCTTCTACTGCTCACCTGTGTACACCTTGCAAATCTCCCTAGCTGAGCAGCAACCTGGTTCTCTTCCTGAGACTAATTTAAATGCCAAGCAGTTGGACAGGCTTCTGACACTTTAATATGGGAATGGCTCGCTACGCCTGGAGGTTACCAGCGACTGACTGTCTGGGTTCCTGTGGTGCCTGTAGAGTCTCTGTCCCATCACAAATAGGGAGTGTGTGGAATCATCAAGGAAGTGAGTAAATGGGTGTTTTGTCACTACTATCTCTGTGTTTAGACTGTGGTTATTTTAACCAAATTAAACCACTGTTTCATTCCCTAACATGAAAAAACAAAGTCTTTACTTTTGAACTTTGAGCTTGTACAGAGGATTTAACCTCAGAGGAAGACAGAGATAAGATGTGTCCATCCATGTTTATTTTGTGCTTAGTTATATTGGCTAGCAAGTATTCAGGAGACAAGATTATGGGGCAGTCTAACTCTGCCAGCAACAGATGGGCCATCTTAGATTCACCATCAACTAGTTCCTTGAACATACTTTAATATTTCATTATGCAGACCCATGTGACAAACTACACGCAATTTGTAGGTTTGATGAGAGGTGAATTTAATTTTACAACTATGAAACAAAACAGTGAAATCAGCTAGCCCAGATGGAGATGGGGGCCGTGACTTTGTTCTTATAAAGAACCCAAAGTGCCAATGTATCCTTTATTTATTTACCTAGGGTAAGCCATGTGTCAGTGAAGAAAATTACGTCATTCCTGTTTTCATGCGTTCTGTAATAGACTACAAGTTTCCCAAGGGCCAAGTTAACCACCAAAAGGAAATGTCCCTGGTTTGCCTTCTATTCCTGTGTTAAGATATCGTGAAAAAAAAAAGAAACTCTGGAAAAGAAAGGTTTTACTTGACTCACATATACCAATAGTCTCTCATTGGGGGAAGCCAAGGCAGGAACTCAAAGCAGGAACCTGGAGGCAGGAGCTGATGCAGAGGCCATGGAAGAATGTTCCATCCTGGCTTGCTCCTTAGAGCTTGCTCAGCTTGAATTTTTTGCACAACCAAGGACCACCTACTCAGGCTGGGCACTGACTGTAGCATTCTGAGCCCTTCCACATTAATAAATAATCAACAAAATACCCTATAGACTTGCCTACAGGGCAATCTGATAGAGGCAATTGCTCAGCTAATGTTCTCGCTTTTTATGACCCTAGCTTGTGTCAAGTTGAGGGAAAAAAACAAAAACAAAAACAAGAACAAAAAACCTAATCAGTTCTGGCTATTACAATTAAAGCTGCTACAAACATGGTTGAGCAAATGTCCTTATTGTGTACTTAAGCAAATTTTGGGTATATGCCTAGCAGTGGTATAGCTGGGTCTTAAGGAAGCACTATTCCTAGTTGTCTGAGAAAGCACCAGATTGACTTCCAAAGTGGTTGTACCAGTTTACATTCCCACCAGCAATGGAGGAGGGTTCCCCTTTCTCCACAACCTCTCCAGCATGTGTTGTCACTTGAGTTTTTCATCTTGGCCATTCTGATGGGTGTAAGGTGAAATCTCAGGGTCGTTTTGATTTGCATTTCCCTGATGGCTAATGAGGTTGAGCATTTATTTAAGTGTTTCTCTACCATTCGATATTCCTCTAGAGAGAATTCTCTCTTTAGCTCTGTTCCCCATTTTTTAATTGGATTACTTGGTTTGTTGCTTTTCAGCTTCTTTAGTTCTTTATATATACTGGATATTAGCCCTCTGTCAGATAAAGGGTTGGTGAAGATTCTTTCCCAATCTGTAGGCAGTCGTTTTGTTTTGATGACGGTGTCCTTTGCATTACAGAAGCTTTTCAGTTTCATGAGGTCCTATTTATGATTGTTGCTCTTAAAGCCTGTGCTGTTGGAGTTCTGTTCAGGAAGTTGTCTCCTGTGCCAATGAGTTCTAGGCTGTTCCCCACTTTTTCTTCTAACAGATTTAGCGTATCTGGTTTTATGTTGAGGTCTTTGAGCCACTTAGACTCAACCATGTTTGTAGCAGCTTTATTTGTAATAGCCAGAACCTGGAAACAACCCAGATGTCCATCAATGGAGGAATGGGTACAGAAATTGTGGTATTTTTACACAATGGAATACTACTCAGCAATCAAAAAAGAGGAAATCATGAAATTTGCAGGCAAATGGTGGGATCTAGAAAAGATCATTCTGAGTGAAGTATCACAGAAGGAGAAAGACAAACATGGAATATACTAGCTTATATAAACCTAAAAGATATGATAAACATAATGAAATCTATACACCTAAAGAAGATAATCAAGAAAGCAGACACGGGGTAAGATGATCAATCCTCATTTAGAAAGACAAATGGGATATGCATTGAACATATGACAGGAGTCTACCGCAGAAAGCATCTGAAAGACTCTACCTAGCAGTGTTCCAAAGTAGATACTAAGACTCATAACCAAACCCTTGGCAGAGTGCAGGGAATCATATGAAAGAAGGGGAGTTTGATGTGGAAAGGATAGGAGCTCCACAAGGACCAAACATATCTGGGCACAGGGTCTTTTCTGAGATGGACACTCAACCAAATACCATGAGAGGATAAAACCTAGAACCTCAGCTCGGATGTGACCCGTGATAGCTCAGTAATCAATTGGCTTCCCATAGTAAGGGGAACAAGGACTAACAGGAACTCAATGACTGGCTCTTTGACCTCCCCACCTCCCAAGGGAGGAGCAGTACTGTTAGGCCACAGAGGAGGACTTTGCAGCCAGTCCTGAAAATACCTGACAAAACGGAGTCATATGGACTTGGAAAGGGGCAGGGAGGAGATGAGGGAGGGAGGGTGGGATTGGGGAGGGAATGAGGGATACAGCTGGGATACAGAATTAACAAAATGTAACTAATGAGAAAAATAAAATAAAAAAAAACAAATTTTGCATGCTTCAATAAAAAAAAAAGAAGTATTCCCAAAACATTGGGTGACAGTGAATAACAACAATGTTATGTGAAGTAGAAAAAACTGGCATATTATCAAAATGAGCCCCAAACCAGGCAGTGGAGAGTAGTTCACTGTTGGTAACATACTCTCTTTTGTAAAGAAGAGTTGATGAAGATATATCACTACTATAACATGGCTTTCTGCCCACACCATTCTTGAATATAAAATTCAGAGACAAGCTTTATGTAAAAAAAACCCAAATGAATGATGGAAATAGTTTCGATTCCAGAAGCATCAAACACCAAACATGGAAGTACATGTTTCCACAAAGAAACCTCAGAGGCAGATCTCCAAAGCATTCATTCCTTAAGGACATAGTACCGGCAAGAGAGAGCAATGCATGGTGCAACCAGGTTCCTGATTGTCTACCGGGTCAGCGCGGTCCACAGAAGGCCAGGCCATGTTTATGAGCTTCTGAGCTATTTGGACCCTTCTAACATACTTGGAAACCAAAAATTTGAAATAAAAGCTATTTCACAGAATGGAAATTTGTGCCCTTAAGGGGACATGGACCCAGAGTTATGAATACTTAAAATACTTGCTTTGCAAAGAACAGCACTTTTTTTTTCCCAAAATTAACAAATCCTTGCTGATGTTGCTCTAAAATTGTCCTAGAAAGTAAGAAAAGAAAAAAAAAAAAAAAGAAAGAAAAAAGGAGACAAATCCATTCTTACTAATTAGGCATCAATAAGCCTGAACACATCTTCAATACATTAACACAACATCAAAGGTTGGAGAGAACGTTGAGTGTTTTGCATCTCTCCTTTCTCACAGAAAGCCTTTTGTTGTTGCTGTCACCATCAATGTGTATTTAGCAACAGCTGCCGCATGCTACAGAGTCAATGCCCAGAGTACGGCCGCTCTGCTTTAGGGTCCGGGTGGCCCTCCACTCATCAGCAGCTTGTTTGTGGGTGTGTCTAGTGGCCTCTGAGAATGGGTGTGACAATGCTGTCTCCCAGCCTCATACAACTGATGTGAAGCTCAGATAAGGCAGTGGCTTAGTTAGCTTTCTATTGCTGTGGTTATCGCTGTGACCAAAACTGACCTTGGGGAGACAAGGTTTGCTTCACTTTGTGGCATGTAGCCTGCCATAAAGGAAAGTCAGGGCAGGAACTCAAAGCAGAAACTAGAGGCAGGAAAGAGAGCAGAGACCGTTGAGGAAATGCTGCTTACTGGTTTGCCCCTCCTGGCTTACTCATCCTGCTTTTTTTTATTTTTTTTATTTTTTATTTTTTTCTTATCAGTTACATTTTATTAACTCTGTATCCCAGCCGTGTCCCGCTCCCTCATTCCCTCCCAATCCCACCCTCCGTCCCTCATCTCCACCCTGCCCCTTTCCAAGTCCACTGATAAGGGGGGACCTCCTCCCCATTCATCTGATCCTGTTTTATCAGGTATCTTCAGGACTGGCTGCAAAGCCCTCCTCTGTGGCCTAACAGGACTGCTCCTCCCTTGGGGGGTGGGGAGGTCAAAGAGCCTACCATTGAGTTCCTGTTAGAAATAAATAGTCCTTGTTCCCCTCACTATGGGAAACCAATTGGTTACTGAGCTACCACAGGCTACATCTGAGCAGAGGTTCTAGGTTATATCCATACATAGTCCTTGGTTGCATGTCAGTCTCAGAAAAGACCCTGTGCCCAGATATATTTGGTCCTTGTGGAGCTCCTATCCTTTCCTCATCACACTAACTCCCCTTCTTTCATATGATTCCCTGTACTCTGCCAAAGGTTTGGTCATGAGTCTTTGTATCTGCTTTGAAAACACTGCTAGGTAGAGTCTTTCAGATGCGCTCAGTAGACGACTGTCATAGTTCAATGCACATCCCATCTGTCTTTCTAAACGAGGATTGATCATCTTACCCCATGTCCACTCTCTTGATTATCTTTTTTAGGTGTATAGATTTCATTATGTGTATCATATCTTATAGGTCTCCAAGGCTAATGCCACCCACACAGGGACAGCCCCTCTCACATCTATTCTTAATCAAGTAAATGCCCACAGAGGTAACTGCAAGCCAATCTGATAGAGGCATATTCTCAATTGAAGCTCCCTCTTCCCAGATGATCCTGGCTATTAAACTGACAAAAAAAAAAAAAAAAACTGTAAAGCTGCTATTTGACTTTTTTATTGTCATTGTCATTTCTAGCACCATCATCACAAAAATAAATACTTCATATTTATTTGAAGATGTCATTTGAGATGTTAACATGTCTATTAACTTTTCTTCTTTTGAGGGGAAAACACAGTCTGTTTAGCACACACACAAAAAAAAACTAAACAAGCTAGTGGAGGGGGAGAGTATATTAGGAAACAAAGAAACAAAGAAAGTCATCATAAACAACCAAATGCAATGGAGTCACACTGGTAGTGAGTTTGCTTTCTTCCAATCATTAACCTTGAAAGACCCATCTTATCAAAATACCCTTTAATGTTTTCACCCTCTATTTGCGTCACTCTACTTGAATGCCTTAAATTACAATTTACTTATACCAGGCTAACTCATGCCTTTAATCCTAGCACTCAGGTAGCAGAAGCGGGCATCTCTGAGAGTTCAAGGCCAGCCTGGCCTACACAGTGAAACCCTCTCTCAAAAACAATTACGCTTCATTTAATATGTTCTAAAAGTCAGATTTAATGCTAGTTAACCAATGGACTTAAATAAATCAGTTTTCTAAGTATAGGAAGGGAGGTAAGGATGGAGGGAGGGGGAAAGAAAGGAGGAAAGAAAGAAAGAAAGAAAGAAAGAAAGAAAGAAAGAAAGAAAGAAAGAAAGAAAGAAAGAAAGGAAGGAAGGAAGGAGAAGGGAGGGAGGGAGGAAGGAAGGAAGGAAGGAAGGAAGGAAGGAAGGAAGGAAGGAAGGAAGGAAGGAGAATGAGGGAGAAAGGGAGGGAGGGAGATGGAAAGAGAGAAAGAGAAGAAGGAAGAAGAGAGAGAGGCATGGAGGCAGGGAGAGAGGAAAGAGAGAAAAGGGGGCAGGGGGAATTTCTTCCACAGATGTACTTCTAAGGAGATTGTTACTAGAAAATAAGTTTCCTGTGGAACAACCGCTGCCAGCAGAAGATGAACCAGGCCTCCCTGCTAAGCCAGTATGGAACAGGTGCAATGAGTGGCAGACCAGGCCCTGTTAACTATGTCCTTTGTTCTCTGGGATTTCTCAGAACCTCAACACAGTGTGAGGGAGCTTCAAATAAACCCAGAGCACAGAGACCAGACAGAAGGCCTAGTTATCCAACTCCAAAGGGTCGCTTTTAAGCTTGGTTTGGCCCAGTTTAACCTTGGAAAGAGGGTTTAGGTTATAAAAGAGGCCCTTCTCCATTGCTCTCTCCACACTTAAGTTTATGTATTTTTGTTGCCTCATATGTACACAATGGAATGAGACTTAAGTCCTAGTAGAATGTTTTTTGTGACAGTTCAGCTGTTCCAGGTTGGATTGGCAAGGCTCTATTGTGTAGGAATTATCAATATGCAATTGTAGAATGCTACTTCAGCATTCCTGATCCTTTACTCACAGGAAAGAGGACATTAAATACAGAGCTTCAGCTCATCCCAGACATTCTGGGCTCAGACTTCTAGAGGGGAGGTTGTGGGGAGAGTCCTGCATGCTAACAAGACCCCAGTCGATTCTAAAGTGCAGCCATGTTTTGACTCCTGCCTAGACAACTTTGAGGACACTGTGGCCTTGTCTCTAAGAAGTCTGAATGGGCAGGGGAGTGGTAGGAAGAGGAAGAGGAAAAGGCACACTATAGGTATCCCTCTCCTGGCTCCCCTTACTTTTCACATTCCAAGAACAACGCCTGCACATGTGTGAACAGGTCAGCAAGCATCTGTTGAGTGCCTGGGAGGTGTGCTAGGTGACCAGCATAAGGCAGAGGAGTCCTATGCTAACCCCCACAAGCATGTCATGCTGTGAGGTGTGTTGTCTGGTATCATAAATAGAGCACAGTTGGGGAACAGGGGAAGGAGCTGACTCTGCTAGAGGAGCATGGGGCACTACAGAGAACGGAGTGTGAGAAGGCACACTGTTGGTGCAGAAAGTTGAGGGAGATCTGTTGCTTGACAGTGAGGTTCTTGGAAACGTTTAATGTCTTTCCAAAATGGCTAAAGGCTTCTGGAGTATAACATTCTCGAGTATAAAATGGGAAGAATCCATTTACAGCTATTCTGGAAGCAGAAACCTCATTAGTGACTAGACCTTGGTTTCTCTTTCTTAAAATCTGTTTACTTTTGACTTTTGTGTATGTACATGTATGTACAATACATACATGCAAGAAGCTGTGGGGGCCAGAAGAGGGCATAGGATCACCTGAAACTGGACTTACAGGTGGTTGTGGTCACCGTGTGGGAGCTAGAAACCACATCCTGAAGGACAGCAAGCTCTCTTAACCATGGAGGCATCTTCCCTGCTCCTAGATCTTGATTTCCAATAATAATTCTCCAAGAAAGAGGACCAAGACTCCCAGGAGACTCATTATCCTGGGATTGGGATAATGAACATGCAAGATGAACACCACAGTCAATGCTATCACCTTCCTATGGCCGAAATTCCAATAGTTTCAATAAAGTAGTACAAAATTTTATTCCAATTCATGAAATATCTTCCATAAGTACATACATATGTAGATAACAAGGTAATAAACAAGTGAGGGTAGACCAAGACTCCATACAGAATTATAAACAGTTCATGTAGATGCCATCAAAGAGATACGCACATATCCACACTCCTTAAGGGTAGGCTATCCCGAGGGACATTCAAAGACAATGGTACAAATAGGTCTTGGTAGCTGCAGGCATGTTAACCAAGAATCAGCTCTAGTATCATCAGGAAAAGAGCCATGTTGGCAGTACCAACTGTGTTGTGAGAAAGAACACTCTCTGTGGTCTTCATAAAATATATGACCTCAGTATGAACATGAAGAAAGCAGTAGAAAACTCCTGAGGAATGCTCTACAAAAGTCCTAGCCAGTCCTCCTTGAAATCATGAAAGAAGAGGAAGTCTGAAAGCTGCCATAGCCAAGTGATGTCCAAGTAGACATGACAGCTAAATGCAAGATGGCTTTCCAGATAAAATTCTGGAACACAGAAGGAACGTTAGGTAAAGAAACAAGAAAATCTAAACGGTGATGAATGAATTTCTGTTAATATTAGATATCCATATTGGATCATTAATGTGTCAAATGTACCATATTAATAGTAATGTAAGTATTGATATTATATAAATATTTATTTGTATTAATTAATATTATTGATATTGTATCATTATTATAATGATATTATAACAGGGGAAAGTAGTTATAGAGTGCTTGGAACTCTTGCTGTCTTTCAGCTTTGATATACATCTAAATATTCTTAAATGAGTTTATTTTTTAACATGATTATACTTGCTTCCCTGCCGTTTATGGTTGCCATTGGAGACATGTATGTGAATGTACTTTCTAAACTATGCCAGGTACCTCAAATATGTAAGAGTTTAAGGGTTGTTTTTATTTAGGGGGATGGAGATGTAGCTTGGTGGGTAAGTGCTTGCTTGCCTAGCATGCACAAATTTCTCGGTTCACTTCCTAGCACTGCCGAAACTGAGTAGCATGGAGGCCACCTTCAATCCCAACACTCAGGAGGTCATATGATCAGAAGTCCATGACCTACCTAGCAGTGTATCAAAGCAGATTCTAAGACTCATAACCAAACCTTGGGCAGAGTGCAGGGAGTCATAAGAAAGAAGGGGGAGTTAGTATGATGTGGAGAGGATAGGAGCTCCACAAGGACCAAATATATCTGGGCACAGGAGTCTTATATGAGACTGTTTATCCAACCAAGGACCATGTATGGATATAACCTAGAACCTCTGCTCAGATGTAGCCCACGGTAGCTCAGTAACCAAGTGGGTTTCCCTAGTAAGGGGAACAGGGACTATTTCTGACATGAACTCAATGGTAGGCTCTTTGACCTCCCCACCCCCCAAGAGAGGAGCAGTCCTGCTAGGCCACAGAGGAGGACTTTGCAGCCAGTCCTGAAGATACCTGATAAAACAGGGTCAGATGAAAGGGGAGGAGGTCCTCCCCTATCAGTGGACTTGGAAAGGGGCAAGGAGGAGATGAGGGACGGAGGGTGGGATTGGGAGGGAATGAGGGATCGGGATACAGCTGGGATACAGAGTTAATAAAATTTAACTAATAATAAAAATTAAAAAAAAAAGAAGTTCAAGATCATCCTCAACTATCTAGAGAGTTCTGGGCCAGCTTGGATTAAATATGACTTTGTCTCAAAAAAAAAAACAAAATAATTCTTTTTTTAAAGATTTATTCTTAATTATGAGTATATGTGTGTGGGTATGTGCATGTGTGAGCGCAGGTGCCCACAGAGTACAGAAGAGGGTATGGTATCCTCTGGACTTTCAAGGGGCTGTAGCCACACACAATGTTTGTGCTGTGAACCTGTGTCCTCAGCAAGAGCAATACAGGCTCTTAGTTCTTAGCTGATGGGATATCTCTCAACCCCTAAATATTTTTATTCAAGTAAACTTTTGTTTCTAAATGTTTTAATGTACTAAATTGTATTTAAGTAGTTGAATTATCCTTAGTATGGAGCTGAGTGTATATTAGCTATGACCTGACAATGTTGTGACCAAAAACTTTGCTGGGACTTCAGATTTGACTCCGAAGATAATGAGCAATTAAAATTGCTTAGCAGAGAAGGAATATGATCCGGGCTGAGATTTAGGAGGGAGGCTGGAATCACGGAAGCCAGGGAAGGGATATCCGGGAAGAGATGCTCTGACAGGACAACGGGGCAGAGAGGAGAGGAAAGAATCAGGAGGTAAGGCCTGAGACCCTCCTCATGGGGATGCCTTCTCCCCTTGTTACCCAAACCAGGAGCGTGCAGCCTAGACTTTCTAATGATAATGTTAGTTTGATGCCCTCTTAATAGTTTTCACATTCATTTATTTATTTATTTATTTATTTATTTATTTATTTATTTATTTATTATAAGGGTGGGAACATACATGTGCACATGCCACAAGGAACATATGGTCAGAGGACAACTCTCAATAGTTGGGTCCTGGGCATCAAACTTAGGTCATCAGGCTTGGCAGCAATCACCTTTACCTGCTGGGGAGCCCCCCCTCTGCACTCCGTCTTCATCTTAACGTTTTCAACACATACATAATGCTTTCAAGCTTATTAAATCTCTTACAAATACATAAACCACACAGAGCTCTTTGGTCATCCCATGTATCTTTTTAATGTTTGAGAAGGTTTTTATCCACGTCATGGCTTAGCATAAGTCAGTGAGTGATTACCTGCCTCAGTTTCCCTTTCTGATATTCATGTTATATAGTCACATGCTTTATACACCTACCCCAGAGATGCACTAGATCATTGTTAACCTGTCCTCTTGGGAGTGTCTTCCTCCAGCAACCTCCCTCTTGAAGCTCATACATAAAACCATAAAAACTTTTACCTTAATAAGGACTAAACATGCAGCAAGTGCCAGCCATTCTTATTGGCAGTCCTATGGACTGGGTCTACTCAATTTCAGCCACCCTGGAAGACCACCATTGGGAATGCCCTCCTACAGTCTGCCAACGTTAATTCTAGTGTACTCCAGAAAGCCCACTTTTTATGTCACGTTATCCCAAACACACACTCTAACTTTCTCTCATCAAAGTCTATCTATCTGGCTCTTGTATGGCATTGGCAGACAATCTGACGGAAATATGATGCTGGGACTATAAGTTGAGGTTTTACTGTGCCCTGATGTTACTTTCTTAAGAGGCAGTCTTAATTCTCTTTCTACTGCTGTGATGATAAAACATCATGACCAAAGCAACCTACAGTAGGAAGAGTCTGTGTAGGGCTCGTGATTCTGAAGGGATAAGAGTCCTTCACCAGGTGGGAAAGTGTAGCACCGGGTATGGCAGCAAGAGCCCCTGAGAGCTCATATATTGAACCATAAGCAAGAGAGAGAGAAGGAGGAGGAAGAGGAGAAGAAGAAGTGAGGAGAAAGGGAGAAAGAAACAAGAGAGTGACAGAGAGAGATCAGAAAGACAGAAAACTAGAATTGATGTGAGTCTTTTAAAACCTTAATGTCCACTCCTAGTGACTTCTTCCAGCAAGGCCACACCCCATAAGCCTCCCCACAGCCACCAACTGGGGATTAGCTTTTCAAATGTCTGGACTAGCATTCAATCACAGAGACTGTAAGCAGTCCAGGAAAAACCCCTGTCCAAGACTTGCTCATGGATTTCGGCCTCCATCTGGACCTCCCTGGATGCTGGTAGTGACAATCACTGCATGAGACCTCTCTGGAAAGCACCCCCTCTCTCCCTGGGCAGAAGCCCACCAAACCTGGTTCCATACATCACTGTGGGGCTCTCCCGGGGAAACCTGACTGCATCAGCCACTTAGAACAGCTTCATATATGTTTTAAACAGATGAGGCTATTTTCTTCCCTACTCCACCATTCCAGGAATCTATCTGTAGACTTTTTAAGGCAACAATCATATAATAATGAGTGATTTCACTATTCTATTTTTAGCAGTAGGAAGACTTTTTTTTTTTTTTTTGAGGTCACTGCTGCAGGGAAGTTCTCAAAACCTGTGCAAGCTGGGAGATGCCAGCAGTTGACAGTCACAGATTATCTTTCCCTTCTAGAGCAATAGGCTTCAGCAATAGGAACCAGGAAATAGGCACTAGTTAGGGTGTGTGCCGAAGGTTTCTGTGATAAGAACTCAAAAAAGCAAATGCAATAGCTAATTGTCCATCTCCACGTGTCCACCTTTCAGCCTTTATCTACCACATAGTCCCCATGTCAGCCCCTGAACATTCAAGCTTCTCCCTCGGATCTGCCTTGTTCTTCTTCATGCTCAGCTGAGATGTCCCATGTTTCCTAGAAGTCCTTCTGGACTTTCATCTACTCTGGGACATCATTCCTGACCCGTATTGCCATGCTACCTCGCATGGTCTAGAGCTGGCTTCTACTGGTGCATATGCAGTGAGGCAGAGTTTGTGGGCTCTTCCTTTATAGTGTTCCCTCTGTTCGGATGTTCCTTCTCATCTTCACCAAGACACCTGCCAGTCTCTGCCGCCTGTAGGTCAGAGCTTGGGTACATGGTTTCTGCTGTGCTGAATCTTCCCATATTGCTCCCGTGACAAGTGAAGCCTTCTCTGTCTTTAGTCCAACAGCCCTCCACATAGTTTTTGTAGGCTTCCTAGCCCCTGCACCTAGCCCTGCTATTATCCACGTGTGTCTTCAGTCCACTGCTAATCAGATGCTGTATGACAGCAGCTGAGAGCACTGATCCTAGAGCCAGATGGTCTGGGATTATATCCAGCACACTGGTGTACTTCCCAGACTTGAACTAGACTGAGTCCTGTGTGTCTTCATCTCCTTACCTATGAACTGAAGATAACGAAACCTGAGATTTTTCAAGCTTAAATGTCTATCACTAACTGAAAGGGGCCTCTATGGAAGACTGCATTGCATACTGTTAGCTTTCAGCCATATGCCATTCTGGAAAAAGGCAGCTGTGGAAACAGGAAAAAAAATTGTTGCTTCCTAGAGATTACAACAGGGTAGTAAAACACTCCCCATGGTACCGTAGATGTACATGTCACTATACATGCTTTTAAGCACATACAAAGCACCAAGCGTGAATCCTGGAGTAAACTACAAACTCTGGGTAGTTATGACATTTCAGTTATGACATTTCAATGGTATGTAACGCACCATCGTTCCTGATAATGGAAGATGCTAGATCCAAGGATATATAAAATATATCTGTACGTTCCTGCCAGTTGTATTGTGAAACTCAAACTATGCTTTAAAAAACGAATAGTAAAAAAATGAAACACCCAGTGTGATGATTTTAAATATGTACGTAAGTTCTCCGGTAGTCTTTCCTTCAGAAAAAAAAAAAAAATTACATGAGCTAGCTCTCCTCCCCTGAAGTAGGAGATACACATGCTGACCTCCTTCTGGTCAACAGAATGTCACAGAGGTGACATTGTGCAAATTCCTGCTTTCTTTTTCTTTTGATTCACTCACTCACCAGTGGCTGCTTGAGACAACAAGCAACACCGTGCAGAGGCCTCTGTGACAGGAAATCAAGCCCTTCAGGATGACTAATGTAGACTAAATGAGATATTTGTGTGGAGCTTTAAAATGGGTAGACAAAGACAGAGCATAGCTTTTGAAGTTGTGGTTTTGAAATATTTTAAGCACACAGAAAAGCTGAAATTATAACATAGCAAATACCCATGACCCTGACACTTATCTCTATCATACACTAACCATATAGCTCATATTTTAAAAATCTTCATTATAGTATTTATTTAGTGGCTGTTTGTATGTGTGTGTGTTTGTGTGCAAGTATGTGTGTGCAAATGTGGGCCCATTCCAGCTTGCAGGAGTCAGTTCTTTCTTTTTACCATGTTGGTGCAGGATACCAAACTCAGATCATCAGGCCTGGCAGCAACACGCTTACCTGAGGCATCTCACCAGATATGTATATTTGTGTGTGTGTCTGTGTGTATTTTTTTTTTCAGAAACAGAATATTCCAGCTAGAGTTAAAGCCCTATATACCTTTCCCACATAGCATTTCTACTATCCCTTCACAGCAGTGAACAAAACCCTAAATTTTGACCTACATTTTTATATTTTTAGTTTATCTTCTAAAGTGTTATTTAAGTGGTCTAATTCAGCCTATAATTCTTTTCGAGTTGCATTTTTCATCACCACTATGTATTTAATATCGATGTTGAAACAGGTAATTTAATCTAGCTCATATTCACTACTATGTCAATTTTGCATTCTATAAATATTTGTTAATTTATTCATCCCACTCTTTGGAGGCGTTCATATTGAGTTCAGTATCAGAGACAGAAGATAACTCAAAGATTACTGTACACAGAGGAAAGTATAGAGCAGAGGAACAGAAATGATTAGGCTAAAGTCGCATAGAAGTCCTTGGGAGCCAGGACTTCAAAAGAGATTACAGCAGCCTAGAGTAGCCAGTGGTTTCCTGTGGGTGAGCTCTTTTCATTTGCTGTCTTCAGACCTGTTGGCAGAAAATCATCTCTTACTACAGGAGATTCTGCTAGGAATGTCTGTTATTGCCTCACTGGCCAGTAAGACAGCCTATGACTAAGTGTTTTAATCAGAGTATACTTCTGGACGTACAATGATTAGCTCAGAACAGGTCATGTGACCAAACCTCAGCCAATCAGAAGCTAGTCATTTTTCTACCCTGAAAAATAACATTAGGTGGGAATTTTCAGAAAAAAAAAAAAAAAAAAAAAAAAGCCATTCCCCCCTGTCACGTAGGGAAGGTCTGCTCCAACTGAGAGGGTGAAGCCAGCATAAGGGAGTGACACTGACACCCAGATATAAAAGAAACAGATAAAAGGTGGAGAGAGGGCATGATTTGATCTTTCAATCTCTCCCTTAAATCCTGCATTTTCCAAGTGTTTTCATCTTAAACCTGTTTGGCTTGTATTTCGATAACTTGCATCAGCCTTGCTCTAACTTCATCATCTTTATTGTCAGCTATGGCTGCATCCCAGAGATGCCAAGTGAGTGTGTAATTGAAAATGATTATTTAACTCAGAGAAGCCATAAAAATGCCTCTAACTTTAGACTTAATGAATGAATCGAGGTTTGCTGTGCTCAGAGGCATGTGCCGCATCCTTGCTTGAGGACACCATACTCTCACCTGTTGTCCAGGCATCCAGTAAACAGCCGGCCTGGTTCTCTGAGACAGATGGATGCTATATTACAATAAAAGTATTGCCATAATCCCAGCAATCCAGGAGGCAGAGGCAGGTTGATCTCTGTGAGTTCAAGGACAGCCTGGTCTGCAGAGTGAATCTGGGCTAATATAATATTAATTCTTAATAGATGGCCATTAATAAATAGTGCACATTTTAGTTCCCAGAGAAAAGACTGAAGAGTGAATAGAGGAATTAAATGAATAATTTAAAAATATTTTATTAGGCCAACAGGAAATAGGAAAGAACAAATAGAGGAGCACAGAGAGATAGACACAGGGAAAATTAATGGCAAGGTAATACTCAAGCCTTATCAATAATTACACTAAAACCAAGTAGATTTGGCTCATTAAAAAAAAGCAGTGATTTTTCAAAGTATCTAAAAAAGAAACTTAAATGTCTGTTGTCTGCACCACCATACTCTACTAAAACCTACTGTGTAAGTCATATGCATAAGGGAGCCAGTATGGCATAATTATTATCAGAGATCATTCAACAGGGTGTGCTATCAGGGATGAGGTCAGACATTTCAAAATGACCAAGGGTCCTCTCTTCCAGAGGACACAACAAGCTTTGGTGTGTGTTCACTTTAAAACAAGTTCAAAACAAATGAAGCAAGTGCTTCCAGGAAAAAAGGAAGAGTCAGGTAAATTTATAGTAAGAGTCAGAGATTTTGCGCTCCCTCTCAGTACCTGACAGAGCAAGTAGGCAGGCAGACAGTAATGGACAGACTAGATAATTATATATACCATCCAAACACTATCAATCACTTTGACCTACATGACTCTGTAGACCAAATGAACCACTGCAGAAATATATTCTTTTCAAGCGTGTATG
Source organism: Psammomys obesus (assembly GCF_907164565.1). Lineage (NCBI taxonomy): Eukaryota > Metazoa > Chordata > Mammalia > Rodentia > Muridae > Psammomys > Psammomys obesus. The sequence continues at coordinate 1,744,648 of NW_026596040.1, read as the reverse complement.
GGGTGGGGGGTGTTACTCCAAGACACACCATACACTAAAATAAGTCCCAATACAATTCAAAAGATTGAAACCATCCATAACAAATGCCCTGTCTACGGTGGAATCAAATTACAATTCAATATCCAATAATAGTTAGAAAATCCCAAATTATTTTAGAACTAAGCAATGCATTTTTAAATAACACATGGAACAAGGAAGACATTATAAAGGAAATTAGGAAGCATTCCAAAGTGAATGATAATGAAAATGTAGCTAATAGAATTCATGAATTTAAATGTTTATATTAACATTAAAGAGCTTAAAAATGAACAGTCTATTTCTACCTTAAGAAGCCATAATGAGGTCCTGCAGAGATCATTAACAATGATCAGTGTTAATCTTGAGATTGGCAAAAGAAAATCCAGTTCCACAATTTTGAGCCAAATTTGAAGCAAGCTTTAATTAAATACCGACCAGAAAAATAGACCTTATTCAGGTGCACCCTTGGGTTCCCAGTGAGTTGTTAAAACTTTTTAAAGACAGAACCATAAGACCACTGTATATGGCTTTGTTTTTTTCCAAGAACTGCAACTGCCAGAATTCCAGGAAGTTACCTGGTCCTTGGGCAGGTAAGGCATACTGATTTTCATTGGCTTTTACTTCGGTTGCAATGAAGCAGGAGGACACGTGAGATGAGAAAGACTCAGAAGCATAAAATGTGAACTCCATGCCCAGAGCCCACAGAAAAATGTAGGAGTGCTGGAGTGCTTCTAAGGCAGAGATGGATGGATGAATCAACAGAACTCATTGGCCAGCCAAAATGGCCAGAAACAAAACCCCAAAACCTGAGGTGGACAGGTTTGACACTGGAGGTTGATTGCTGGCCTACACACACACTTCCATGAACACATGGCATCCTATACTTGTAAATGCCACTAGCTATGGTGGCATTAGCTTCTAATCCTAGCAGGAAGATCTCAAGTTTCAGGCCATTTTGAGCTACCTAGCAAGACTGTCTCAAACTGCAAAGCAAAATAGAAATAGCAAAAAACTTAAAAAAAAAAATCAGCAAACTGGAAGGTAAATAAATAGAATCAAAAATACTATGCCTATATTCTAAGCCCTCCTGAAATGGAGACAAGAGGATCAGGAGTTTGAGTCCAGTCTTGGCTTAGAAATAAAATTTAAAAAGAAAAATTCAAAGCTAGCCTGGGTTGCCTGAAATCCTTTCTCAAACTCAAACAACAAACACGTTTTAAAGAGAAGCCAAAGTGAGAGAAACAAAACTCACTTGCACGCTATGTGTAATGGGGCACTTGTGGAGATCAGAGAACAACTTCAGGCAGTTGCTTCTCTACCTGTGGGGTCAGAAGTCAGATCACTAGGCTTTATCTTCTAAACCATCTCTCCACCCTCTTAAGGTTCTGTTTTAGAAGGATGACAAACATCCTGTGCAATCACCACTGACAATTATGATATAGAATAATTACTTTCAGAATTCCTACAAAGGTTGGCTGGTTTGTTTGTTTGTTTGCAGCTTACACATGAAATAGCATCTTCTTTAATGTAGCCCTCATGCTTTCAGGATTCAATCACGCTTAGTTTATTTTTAAATTTTAGTGGAATTCTGTTCTATGATGTACTAGTGGCTTTGCTGTTGTTGTCAACTTGACACAAAATGGAGTCACCTGGCTAGAAATAGTATCAGTTGAGGAATTGTCTCCCCCAGGTGGGCCTATGGACACAGCCGAGGGATAGTTTTTTTAATTAATGATTGATAGGGGTAGGCCCAGCCCAGTGTGGGTGGTGCTACCCTTGTGTACATGGTTGTGGGCTGTCTAAGAAAGCAACCTAAACAAGCCACAGGAATCAAGATAATAAGCAATGCTCCTCCATGGCCTCTGTTTCAGTTCCTGCCTGGAGTACCTTCCTTCCATGATAGATTGAGATCTGTAAGTGAAATGAACCTTTTCCTCCCTCTAAGTGCATTAGGTCAGTGTCTTATCACAGCAGTAGAGAAGCAAACTAGGACTATGGAACATCCAACACTATGTTCATCCAATCACTAGCTGGGAAACATTAGTCTTGGGTTTGGGAGCTTATGAATAATATGCTATGAACATTTCCATACAGACTTTCATGTCAGTACCTCATTTGTTTTTATTGCCTTGTTTGATACCTTGAACAAAGTAATAATATTATTTCTCAGTGTAATGGTCTATTGGAAATGTCTCATATGGCTATATTTATTATGTTAATAAAAAACTTATTTTTAAGTTATATGTGGTTATATAAGGCCTTTTTCACACAAGTGTATGATATAACTTGAACATATTTCCCCAATTTAACCTGAAAAAGCAGCCTAGAACTGATAGAATGGATGGATAGATAGACAGATAGATATGACTGAAGGAGATTTTTTAAAGTAACTTATAGGCTCTGTTCTTATTAGTCCAGCAATGGCTGTCTCTCAATGGAAGAGCCAAAATCTGGCAAATTATTGTTCAGTCCACAAGACTGATGTCTCAGTTGGTCTTCAGTCTATACTGAAATCCTGAAGAAGCAGGTCCAAATATCAGAAAAGAATGTCTCAGCAACAGAATAGATGAACTTGCCAGTGAGAGTGAGGACAGGCAGGCAAAAAGCAAAAGCTTCCCTTTTCTATGGGTTCCACCAGATTGTATGGCCCAGGGTTAGGGTGGGCCTCCCTCCTCAAATGATCATTTGAGAAATCTCCCCCAGGCACACCCAGCTGTTTGGGTTTTAGCTGGTTCCAGATGTAGGCAAGTTAACAACCAAGATTAGCATCACACAGGCATTCATGCAGACGTATTTCAATTTTTTTCATAACTAACCAGGAGTGGTATTGCTAGATCACATAGTCTTTGTTAAGCCTTATAAGAAATGGACACTTTTCCAAAATGGGTGTGCCAATTTGCATTTCCACTGACAGTGTCTTCCAGTCCCAGTTGAGCCTAGCCCTTTGCTGGTTTTTGAGATTGTCAGCTTATAAAATTGTCACACTAGATATATAATTGCATCCTATGATTTTTTTATACTCCCTAATAAATACTGATATTAGGTTTTTTAAAAATAATTGCCATGTTTATCAAAACAAAGGGCTTATTTTATGAAAATAGTAACAAAACTGGTAAATACTAGAATGACCATTAAGGAAGAAAGAGAATATCAATTGCCAAGATCAAGGATGAAAGATACTATTGCATTATATTAAAATGATGGAAAAACGTGCAATTCCATGCCAACAATATTTGATGTCTTGTATTAACTGGACAAATTATTTAAAAAGGTAACTTATAAAAATTAACATGGAAAAATAGAAAAATGAGAATATAATTTAGGCATGGCAACGCAAGTGTGTGATGCCAGCACTTGCGAGGTGAAGGCAGGGGGATCAGGAGTCCAGGGTCATCCTTGGGTACAGAGTAAGTTAGGGTCCAGCCTGTGTCACTTGAGACATGTCTTCCAAAAGAAAATAATATTACAAGTTATAGAAAAGTAAGTCAAACTGGATAGGAAAAATTCTTAAAGGTTGATCGCTGGGACAGTGAAGGTATGTACTGGCCATTGGAGCACATTTTTATATCTGTAAGCAGAGAATGGGAGCGTCTCTTTCCCAACAGCCTTACCAATGAATCAGTGGTAGGGCACCTCTGGTTTTGCCAGGACAATATGGAGAAAGTGACAACTCAGTGTAGTTCTTCTTCAGAGTGAAGCCTAGACTCTTAGACATTCCCATGTGGTTGACAGCCCCTCACGCCTATTTCTATTGAGCTTATTATGGTCCTTTTCTTGTCAGTGTTAAGTCATTCTTCCTATAGCAGAGAAATAAACACATTCTAATATGAATTGATGAATGGGATGTTTTCTGAGGCATTGTTTATGCCTATCTCCACACGCAGTGTTTACTGAGCAAAGCTCTTTGAATTCTTAGATTTTATTAATCTTTTATGAAGTTTAGATTTTGAGGCATTTCTGGTTTGTTTGGGTTTTTTTCTTTCTTTCTTTTCCTTTTTTTTTTTTTTTTTTTTTTTTTTTTTTTGAGTTGGATATAAAATTCCATGCTAGCTCACATCTCAAAAAAAAAATAGACAATTTAAATGTAAAATTTGAACCCTCAGAAGTGTTGAAAGACAGGTGTGACAATTTAAACTGAGCCTGATTTAACTGACAAGTTTTGAATGTTTGGGAAAGCTCTGGGCCCCATCGTAAGTAAGAGATAATTAGCCAGTCTCTCCCGGACTCACTCTCTCCTCGTTGTACCATGGCTGAAATGCTCTTCAGGAAACCTGGATGATGGGGAAGACACCAAGAACTGCAGTTTCTGACTCCATGTGTGGCCCACTCCTTTTCTCCTTAAGGTACTCATTTGTTCCTTTCACTGTTGCTGTATTCTGTTTTCCCCTACATAAGGTAAAACCAGTTAATGTCAACTACAGTTATTTGTGAAGACCATTTTCACTGTACTTTTTTTTTTAACCTTTTCTTCCTAAGAGCAAGGAAGATAAAGTTTCAGAGACTCAGCAGCAAATACACTTATTCATCATTCATCATACTTGAGGCAGTTTCATTGGTGCTAAGAAGAAAGATAAGGTTCACATTTTGAAAAGAACTCACAATCATCACCCTCCTGGCCTCGCCCCCCATGTGTGACTGTGTATGTGTGTATTTGTGTGTGTGAGCATGCATGCACAGCACAGTTCAAGAAGTGGTAAAGCCTGGTACGCTTAGGTTAAAGTTGAAAATGGTGTGATGTCAGCTAGGGAATGTTCCAGGTTGGATTCCTGGGACCTATGGATCACCTGCTTTGGGGGGGGGATGGTAAGAGGAAGATGGGGAGAAGTAGGTAGATGTAGGAAGACTAGACAGAGGGGAAGCTGGACTATCATTGGTCACGGCTCAGCCTCTGTCAACCCAACAGAGACTTATGAACTGAGATACCTCTCTTGGTACTGTTTCAAGTAGAGACAAAAAAGCAGAGCCTGGAGCTTAAACAAAACACAAACTGGATCCAACAGTCAGGACTGAATGATAAGACCAGGAAGAAGCCCTTCATCCAGGAGAAAAAATGTCCTCTGCCTAGAGGAGAGTCTGGGATGCAAGGTATAGCAGCTACAAGATGCAGGATGTTCTGAATTCTTGACATCCCATTTAAGGCTTAGAACTCTATTCTAAAAACAGTAGGAAGCCAAAGAGAATTTTAAACATGTGAAAATGTTCATATGATTAACCTTTCAAAAAGACCAGTCTGACAGTTCTATTTGAGTGGACATTCACGTATGGTACCTAAGTCAAGGTTCTCAACCTGTGGGTTGTGCTCCCACAGGCGGGAAGCTACCAGACATTCTGCATATCAGATATTCACCTTACAGTTCACAACAGTGGCAAAGTTACAACTAGGAAGTAGCAATAAAATAATTTTATGGTTGGAGGTCAGCACAACATGATGAACTCTACCAAAAGGAAAGCCTACAGAACTGGGTTCTGATGGCTCCAAGGATGGTGGTGGCAGCATTAACACAATACACTCAACAGCAAGATGCAAACAGTGGAGGCTGGAGGCTGGAGCTCAGCTCATTTTCTCTTTTTTGTACTGTCTATGACACCAGTGCAGGGGGGAGGTGATTCCAACCATATTCGTGGTGGTTCTTTATTGCTCAGTTAAACCTTTTTGAAAACACACAGGCATACCCCCCGTTTTCCATGGTGATCCTTAATCCTACCAAATTAACAATGTTAACCATCAGTTGTTTAAGTATACAAGTGGAAGCCTTTAAGAAGCTCATGAGTGGTGGGTGGGCATATCTCTTCTTATTTACAAGCCTCTGCTGACCCTTCAGGTGTGTAGCTATACAAAGTCACATATGCTTAGGTTTATTGAGAAGCCTCTCTGACCAAGACTGTGACCCTGACGCCCAGTAAGGCTTGCTGTCTCTTCCTTGCTCGTATAACTTCCTCTTCTATCTTCTCTTTTCTACCATTTGCTAATAAATGACTTACAATGAGAAACATGGATCTTCAGTATCCATCTCAATGAATTTTGACAACTTTATAATCCTAGGTAGTAAAACATCTCTGCCCTGCAAGTTTTCCTGGACACCTTCCCTGTCTCTCAGACCCAATCACATGCTTCCATATTTCCAGCATTATATATTACTTCACCCACCTCTGGGTTCATGTACGAGTAATATGCAGTACCTACTCTTATAGGTTTTGATGTTAATAAAATAGATGGACTATAATGTGTCACTTTAACCATGGTCGTGTACACAATTTGGTGGTATCTGTTACACTCACAATGCTGTGTAGCCACTGTCCACCTCTTGAGAGCTGATTTCACTACACCACCCTACTCACTTGTCTCAATCCTGGATCCAATGGTCCAAGACAAGGGCTGTGTTCTACCACAGTGATTGGAACATAGAAAATAACCTTATTTGTTGGTCAGTTAGTTGAACAGATGAATACCTCATTTATTTCTATCTTCAAGCTATGCCACTCCACCCCTTTATTCTCCCTCTATTTCCCAAATATTTAAGCATTTGTAGGTGTCTATTCTAGACTTTAAAAATGGAAAGGTGAGCTAGATAAAATTCTTCACCATGAGTCCACAGTCAGGTGAGAAACACACATAAATAAGCCACACCCAATAAAACAATCCCAGCAGACTGTTGGGATAAAGGTGGGAAGAATGGGTGTGAGAAAGAAGCTGTCTTGAAAAATAAGAAGGGCTTCATAGAGAAACGAATTCAGAGTTGGTGCTCTCCGTGGGTTGGTCAGGAGTGGGGAGAGTAGGGAAGAACTGCGGGGATTTCTTCACAGAAGAATCAGCTTCCCTCCCCTTACACCCTCACCTCCACCTCTGCTCTAAAGCATGATGGGATGTGTTTGCTCTCCACCTTCCTCCTAGTGATATTCTCTTCTCTGTGTTCCTCTTGAGCTAATTTCTCCTCCTGTGCACACACCCCTTAAATTGGTAGCTTTTATTGTGTGTGGCTTCTCAAAATGCATCTTTTTCAAGACCTTGGGCTTTTTCCAAGGAGAAGATGCATTTGTAAGTCTCTTATTTCAGAACTCACTGCCAAATGACTATTACCTCTTGCTTTTGTGTGTACTCATTTATCCTTCCCTGCTCCACCATCATCCTCTCAAATGTGTGTAGCTGAAGAATTCAAGCAATGGCACTGGAGAGACAGATCCATGAGTAGGAGCATCTATTGCTTTTGCAGATGACCTCAATTGAGTCTCTACCACCCAAATAGGGAAGCTCACAGCCTCCTGTAATTCCAGGAACTCACAGCCTCCTGTAATTCTAGGGGGATCCAATGCTGTCTTCTGGCCTCTACAGGCAACTGCATGTCTGTACACATGTCTCTCTACACAGACACATACATAATTTTAAAAAATAAATCCTGAAAAACAAAGACTTCTGGGTTACCTCAATCAGGATGATTTTTCTAATTCCATCCATTTGCCTGCAAATTTCATGATTTCCTTGTTTTTAATTGCTGAGTAGTATTCCATTGTGTAAATGTACCATAACTTCTATATCTATTATTCAGTTGAGGGACATCTAAGTTGTTTCCAAATTCTGGCTATTACAAATAGAGCTGCTATGAACATAGTTGAGCAAATGTCCTTGTTGTATGTTTGAGCATCTTTCGGATATATGCCCAGGAGTGGAATAGCTGGATCTTGAGATAGCACTATTCCCAATTTTCTGAGAAAGCACCAGACTGATTTCCAAAGAGATTGTACAAGTTTATGATCCCAAAGACACATATGGTATATACCCCCTTATAAGTGGATATTAGACATATAATATAGGATAAACATACTAAATCTATAGTACTAAAGAAGCTAAACAATGAGGACCCTAGGGAAAAGGCTTAATCCTCATTCAGAAAGGCAAACAGATAGACATTGGAAGTAGGAGAAGACAGGAAACAGGACAGGAGCCTTCCACAGAGGACCTCTGAAAGACTCTACCCATCAGGGTATCAGAGCAGATGCTGAGACTCAAAGTCAAACTTTGGGCAAAGTGGCAGGGAATCTTATGAAAGAAGGGGGAGACAGAAAGACCTGGAGGGGACAGGAGCTCCACAAAGAGACCAACAGAGCCAAAAAACCTAGGTCCTGGAGTCTTTTTCTGAGACTGATTCACCAACAAAGGACCATGCATGGAGATAACCTAGAATCCCTGCTCAGATGAAGCCCATAAGCTGTTCAATTTCCAAGTGGGTTCCAAGTGAGAGACAAGGTCCAAATAAGACTGTGCCTTATTTTAAGAAGCACAGATAGACAGATCCTCCCACAGGCCTGCTCAGTGAAGATGGTAGGTAGAAGGCATGGGGGAAGGAGAGGATGACTCTCTTTAGCACTCAAACTAATTGATGTGGTGTTAGATGTGTCTTCTGCTTTCATCCTTTCAGTGTAACTAGGGTAAATTATAAATATATATATATATATATATATGTATATATATATATATATATACATATATATATATTATCACTTGGAAAGCCCAGTGTGAAATAACCATGTGATCCAAAGTTCCACTTTTTTTTTCCATATGAAAGAAAGACTATTGTGTAGCAATATTGAGAAAACCTTCCAGAGATAGCAAGAATAGGGCATGGTTGTCTGACGTTCCTGGCTCCTGTCCAGAAGAAATTTGATACTGACAGCAGAAAGGGAACTAACTTAAAAGTCATACAAGCCTGGAGTGAAATTGACAAAATATTCCCTCTCTTATAAGTGAGAAGGGGGAAATGTTAGGGAACAAGGACCAGCAGTTAGCAGGAACCAAATGGTTCTATGGTCTTGAAGTATGCTTACGTGAAAGCAGCAGCAGCTCCAGGGTGGTCTGTGCTGCGGGGAACATACCTTCCCTGGGCGGCTCACTGCTCCTGCCCATCTCAGTTCACATGCTCCGCGCTGAAAGAACCCTCCAACCTGCCTCACCCACTGTTTTCCATCCCCTTCTCTTGACGCAGGAACTTGACACATCGCTTGTCTTAGATCTGGATCTTCCTCCCTATGTCACATACCGTCCAGTGGACGTCAGTGGGCTTGTGAGCTGCAGCTCTCCCCCCACGCTGGGCTGTAAGCTCCGTAAGGTAGGGACTCTCTCTCTCATTCCTCACTGCAGACTCCCGCCTGGTGAAGATTAGGGAATGGTTCTGGAGTGATTTCAGAGAAGCGCCTTTTCTCTGCTGGGAACACGGGCTTGAAGAAAAGTCTGAAGTGAAGGCCTGGGTTAAGAAGGAATGGACTACCGTTGCTGGGTCAAGAGAGAAGCCATCAGTCTGTGAGCAGAACTGAGGGTTCACTAAGCCCAAAACTCAAAGCAGGGACATTTATCTTCTTCCTAATGTATGTCCCAGCACCCTTGGGAACAAAAATGATGAATTCTTGGTTATCCATATGTGTCCCCATAACCAAGAGTGAAGAGAAAGAAGTGGGAATGAGGCGCCATGTAAATGGAATTGTCTCAAAGCAGAACGCTGCCCAAAGCCTTGGAAGGGAACAAGTAAAGGTTTGCATTAACCTCAGTTTCTTACAGTTCACAGGAAATTGCTTCTATTACTACCTTCAACACATTGCTGCAGCATTCTGTTCTGTTCTGAAAATAGGACCCCAGGTGATAGTTAATTAATTGTGCTATAACAATTATTTTTAAACACCCATTGTTTTTTATTTATGATACTGTATAGTCTTCTCTCTTTGGGAGTAAGATAAATACTTTCTAAAGAATATCATATATTCAAATAAATAAGTAAGCCCTCTCCATTGCTTCAATGGTCCTCTATGACTTACACATTTGATTTAGACATCCTCCCCATTCAATGGTCTAATTCTTATATTTTTGGATGCATAAAAATGTCTGAGAGTGACAGAATGTAGCTTTAAAGCAACGCTTCATGGACCAAGTAATTCTTCGTTGAAGGGAATCCTATTCATGGGAGGATGTTAGCGGCACACCCTCATGTGTCCTCACCCCTGCTCTACTCACCACCACCAGTAACACATAGGGAAATGGCTCCAGGCATTATTGAATCTCCTCAGTGGCCGTGGGTTCAGAGGGAGGTAGAAGCGATTAGGTAAACTTTCCCCCACAACCTCCAGGAAAGGAAGACCTCGACCTCAGTGAGGTAAAGTTTGTCATCTTTCTGGTAATTTATTGTTCCACTTATCAGCGTGGTATCATTAAACCATTTTGGATGGATAGAGAGAAACCATAATATACTGGTGACAACATGGAACAGAAAATGTCTTTCTGGAGTTCCCAGAGGCTCCCTCTCCACACAGGAGAGGGCAGCAGGCTGTCTCTCTTACTACTGCTACCTCCCAGGGGCCCCAAGTTTCCCATTCACACAATCAGGATATATTTACCTTTTAGGTCAGTGACTAATTGAAAAAAAAAATCAAAATATTCACAACTTTCTTTCTCACAATTGACAGAATCAAAACACTTTTTGATGTGATTCTTTTTTTTTTCTGACAAAATGGCTTTGTCTCTTAAGAAGGGATGCCAGACATAATGGACAATGTTTGAAGGGCTGGTTCTTTAAATTCTTTACAGTCTAAACAGCCAGAGCTCAAAGCAATTATTTCCACTCATCAGCCATGAAGTGGATATGACAATAGTGCACATAGCCTCTATGTTCTGATTTCTTCATCAATAAAATTAGATAAAAACCTCTTGTACAGGGAATTGTGAGAATTCAGTTGTAGGCAAGGCACTTTGTACACAGCTCAGCCTAGGCTAAGTACCCACAGTCATTTGTTGCTGCAGTTATCGTTGTTACTGAATAAAAGCATGTGCTACCAGGCTACTTAAAGAGGCCTCAGAAACAGGTTAGCCTTTAGTATTTCTCACCCTGTCTTTAACAGAAACTTCTATTTCCAGTGCTTTGTTCAAAGAAAACAGTAGCACACACAGGTGTGTTAAAATATCTCCCCCTTCTTTTATCAGATTCCCTGCCCTCTGCCCACAGTTTGGCTATGAGTCTCAGCATCTGCTTTAATACACTGCTGGGTAGAGTCTTTCAGAGGCCCTCTGTGATAGGCTCCTGTCCTTGTTGTACACTTGAGCATATTTTGGATATATGCCTAGGAGTGGTATAGCTGGATATTGAGGTAATACTATTACTAATTTTCTGAGAAAGCACCAGATTGATTTCCAAAGTGGTTGTACAAGTTTACTCCATAAGAAGAACAAGAGAACCAATATATATATATATATATATATTAGGCCTAAGGGTCTTTTGTGAGACTGATATTCCAACCAAGGAACATTCATGGAGATAACCTAGAACCCCTGTTCAGATGTAGCTATGACAGCTCAGTGTCCAAGTGGGTTCCCTAGTAAGGGGAACAGGAGCTGTTTCTGACATGAACTCAGTGGCTGGCTCTTTGATCACCTACACCTGTGGTGTGGGAACACAGAGGAAAACAATGCAGACAGTCCTGATGAGACCTGATAGGCTAGGGTCAGGTGGAAGGGGAGGAGGACCTCCCCTATCAATGGACTAGGAGAGAGGCATGGGAGGATAATAGGGAGGGAGGACAGGATTGGGAGGAGACAATAGAGGGGGCTACAACTGAGATACAAAGTGAATAAATTGTAATTAATAAAAAATAAACTAAAAAATTTTTAAAAGAAAAAATATTGCCCTTTTATCCAAGGCTCAGTGTGGAAAGCTCTGCCTCATTCATATCCATATTCAAAGTACCTAGAACAAGGCTAAAAGGATGGATGGTCATTCCGTGCTTGACAGGTAAAATGACTGAAGATCACAGGTATCAGAACCAGCTCCAGACCTGCAGATAGGAGCAGAGGTGACCAGAATCAGGCCCAGTCACAAATCAGATCAGAGAGGCAGAAAAAGTATCCAGCTAATCTTCCTTCTCAGCTCAGGTCTGGATGGAAAAACCCCAAAAGGCTCCAACTCTGAATCCTTGTCAGCTGGTTTCTTGCTCTGCCTCTTGACCTAGGGTTAACTTTATTAGATCCAGTATACAGGGTTTTAGATCAAAGATGTGTGCTAGGGCTGAGTGAACCACACCATAATCACCTGTTTACAATAAACAGAAAGTTCTGGAATTAAAGGTGTGCATTAGGGCTCAACCAAACCAAACAATAAACAGGTTTTTACAGTTCACAATTTTAGGGCTCACAATGGGATCAAATGCCCTGCAATAAATGATACTAAATGGAAGGTGACACAGCTTTAGTTTTGGACAGATGGCAGAAACTATCAGGCAGTGTAGAACACAAGAGAGATGCCACCATTGATCCAGGATGACTATAAAGAGGCAAATTCTGCAAAGAGCTGTGGAAATTCCCAGCTCAGTCAGAGGAAAAATGGCTTTCTTTCTTTGTTTTGTTTTTGTGACAAGGTCTTGCTCCATAGCCCAGACTGGCCCAGAACTGACTTATCCTCATGCCTCAGGCTCCCAGGTGATGGGATTGTGAGCATGCACTGCCTTACTTGACTTGAGAACTTATTTCTACCTGTGAGATGCCCATGGGCAATGGAAGGTGGTGGGTTGTCACAGACATGGACTAGATAAAGAACAGTCCCCAGGATATTCAGCTATCCAATTCCCTGAGTCCCTGAGGCCCCAAGTCTCTGGCATATGATAGTGGAGGTGATGTCATACAACTAGGCAATGAGCACCATAACTCTCGATAAACAGCTTCTAGTGGGCTGGGAAATGAATCATCCAATTCTTTGCTGCTTTGCAAGGGTCTGATTTCCAACTCTAGAACCCATATAAAAGAGTGAAGCCTGTGGGAAGGCTTGAAACCCCTCTAGCTTACTTGGCAAGCTCCAGGCAGTAATATTCTCCCTCCCTCCCTCCCTTCCTCCCTCCCTCCCTCCCTCCCTTCCCTCCCTCCCTCTCTCCCACCCTCCCTCCCTCCCTCCTTGCCTTCTTCCCTCTCTCCTTCCTTCCCTTCCTCTCTCTTTCTCTCTCTCAATCTCTGTCTTTCTCTCTCTCTCTTCATCCCTCTACCCCTCCCCCACCCTTCTCCCCCTTTCTCACTTCCCTTCCCTCACACACACACACACACAACTTTGTTGAAAATCTCAACAAGATTCTTCAGGTTTAGAAAGCCCACGTTTTATGTTCCTTCAGCTCCAGAAGAAAGAAAATCTCTCACCCCAGGTTATCTCAAGCATTTTGTTACTGCGAGAAGCAGCTAAGAGATGAACATCATTCTGCACCATCAAAACCTAACCCTTTAGAGAAGCTCTCTGAAGGACTTGCTAAGTGGCAGGAGGTGCCTCTGGGTACCTGTTGTCTCATCTTGCCATTGGTGCCATTTAATAGGAGCATCATGTATGTGCTTCAAGAGTGATCCAGGTACCCAACTTCTCTTCTTTTGATTTTCTCTTAGGGAGAGGGTGAAGAATCTAGAAAATTCAGAGAAAGAGATGGAATAAGCATAAGACTGAGGGGAAAGGCCAAAGGAGCTAAAGAAAGCTTGAAAAAGGAAATATCTTTAAAGATTTGGAGAATGTTGAACTCATTAACAATAAATGCAAAACAAAAATTCCATTATTTATTACTACACTGGACAATAGCTGAGGAATTTTTAATAAAAGGTCTGGAACATTTTACCCAAGCAGATATGTGTGGCTTTGTGGCCTTTATCATATGGATTTCAGAGTTTTCTATTTCCCTCTTAGAATACTTGTAAAAACAAGTCTAAATTAAACTCTGCTTTAACAGCCTTCACGGCACAGCATTACATATTAGATTCAATTCTTTGTTTGCTATCCCATACTGATTCACCACAGAAGAGCGCTGCTTTCACATTAGTCTTCCCTGTTGGGGGTTGTGGGGTTGGAGAAGAAGCCCTTTCTGCAGACATCCTGTTACTGGCTGGGGTTTTCATCTCTTCGCGGTGAGATCCACCGCACAAGCAGAAACATTTTCTCTTCTCAACAATACTTTTGCCAGATGGTTCCACCAAAAACTGTGAAGTTTTTCGTGCACTTCTGACATAGATGACTTCATTCATAGCGATGATTCAAACACCCTCCCTCCTCGATGAAGCTAGGTAGCTCTCCCCAGCTCCTTCGTAAGGAGCATCCATTGCCTTTATGTTCCGCTCAGTCATTTGTGGCCTCAAAAAGAGTCAGACTTTGTTTCTATTCGCACTTACTCAATGTTTTATACCAAATAAACTCCAAATGAGCACATTAACAGTTTCAGAAAGAAAAAAAGAAAAGAAAACTTAATCACAGCCAGATGTACTTGGAACATTCTTCTATCCAGTTAATTGATGCTTATGTATGGTGAGGGACTTATTCTACGGCTCAGTGTTGAAAATGTAATCAATTTTCATAAGCCCTAGTAGCCAAGCACTGTGGTTTTATTTTATTTGGGAATCTGAGTGTTTAAGATTTGCTGCAGAATATTTTCATGTTTTTAAAATAAAAGAAAAAAAAACATTTTCTTTCCTTATGATCTTACCTAAGTTTGGCTGTCCACAAAGAATTTTGTGTGCCTTAGAGGGTTTGATTCATTTGTTCACTGATAGTTAAAACGAAACAATAACTAAGGGAAAGAAAATACCTTAACCCTACATATTCGCCAAACATCTGAAAACAATCTTACATCTAATTAGTAGAAAATATATATGGTGTGTGTGTGTGTGTGTGTGTGTGTATGTGTGTATGTGTGTGTGTGTGTGTGTGTTGTAGTCATTAACAATAAATGCAAAACAAAATTCCAGAGTGTGCATTATTTAATCCTTTACTCCTCTCCTGGACAATAGCTGAGAATTTTTTTTAAAGCATCACTAATGCTGGATTTCTTTCTGTTACTAGAAAGAGTGTAAACTTTATAGGAAGGTAATTCTTCCTTCTTCAAAGGCATGCACACTTAAAAATCCACAAGTTAGGGACTATTTAATTAATATTGATTCAGTTACTCCACTAGTGATTTAGAAATAGAAAACAAAATAAAAATGTTAGCATTATTATCTGAAAGATTCATAGAAGACATTTCCATCTGTTTTCTGTACTATATTTTCTCCCAGAACAAACACAGCCTTAATGTTGGTAAGATTTTCACAGAGAAGTTTACAGTTGAAGTAAAAAGTTTGTTTTTTTTTTTCTTTATTATTATTTATTGGAATTTATTGACTTTGTATCCCAGTTGTAGCCCTCTCCCTCACCTCCTCCTGGTCTCACCCTCCCTTCCTCTTCCCCCCAATGTCCCCCACCTAGTCCACTGATAGGGGAGGACCTCCTCCCCTACTATCTGACCCTAGCCTATCAGGTCTTATCAGGACTGTATAGATCCTCTTTTTCTGTGGCCTAGTTAGGTCACCTTGCCAGAGGGAAGTAATCAAAGAGCCAGCCACTGAGTCTGTGTCAGAGACAGCCCCTGCTCCTCTTAGGAGGGAACTGACATGGAGACTGAGCTGCCTATGTGCTACATATGACCAGGGGGTTTAGGTCCTCTCCATGCATGGTCCTTGGTTGATTCGTCAGTTTCTTCAGGCCCCCCTGCGCCCTGATTATTTGGCTCTGTTGGTCTCCTTGTGGAGCTCCTGTCCTCTCCAGGTCTTTCTAGCGCCCCCTTCTTCCATAAGATTCCCTGCACTCTGCCCAAAATTTGGCTATTAGTCTAGCTGATAAATTTTTAGTAAAAGGTCTTGAGTATTTTATACACACAGATATGTGTGGCTTTGTGATCCTTATCATATATATATATATATATATATATATGTGTGTGTGTGTGTGTGTGTGTGTGTATGTATATATACACACATATATATATATACACACATACATATACACACACAGAGAGAGAGAGAGAGAGAGAGAGAGAGAGAGAAAGAGAACTGAGTACAGATCCCCAGAGCCCAAAAAAAGCCAGGTAGAGCAGTGCATATCTGTATGTCTAGTGCTGTGGGAAGGTGCTGCAGCAGACAGATCCTTGGGGCCTTTTGGCTACCCCAGTATAGCTGAAACAAGAAGTTCCAGGTAGAGTAAGAGTTTCTATCTCAAAAAACAGGTGGAGGGGCTGAGAAGGTGGCTAGGTATATGTGGTGGTTAGAACGAGAACAGCCCTCCATAGGCTCTTGTGTTTGAATATTTGATCCTCAGTGGAACTGTTTGGGAAGAGTTGGGAGGTGTGGTCTTGTTGGAGGAAGTGTGTCACTGGGGCAGGTTTTGATGTTTTAAAATATCCATGTCATTCCCAGTGTGTTCTCTACCTCTACTTGTGAATCAAGATTTGAGCTCTCAGCTGTTCCTGCTAACATCCTTCACTCTGCCATCATTGCCTCTGTCTGAAACTATAAATGTAAAAAAGTACCTACTACAGTAGGTGAGAGTACGAGCATGAGGGCATGAGTTCAGATCCCCATTACTCACATAAGAAAGCTAGGCATAGCCATGTTCACCTGTAACCCTGGTGCTTTGGGGCGTGAGAATAAGTAAAGAATGGTAGAGCAGGCCACATGATGTAATATTCTGACTTCCACAGTCTCATGAGCATGTGTGAGCACATGCTCACTGTGATGGCTAGTTAGTTTTATGTCAGCTTTAAAGTGGAGTCATCGGGGAGGAGGGAGCTTCAACTGAGAAAATGCCTCCATAAGACTGTGCTGTGGGCAAGCCTATAGGGCATTCTCTTAACTAGTGATTTTAGGCCAGTTGTCCTGGGTTCTGTAAGAAAGCAGACTGAGTGAGCCATGAATAGAAAGCCAGCAAGCAGGGCCCCTCCATGGCCTCTGCATCAGCTCCTGCCTCAGGGTTCCTGTCCTCTTTGCTGACGAACAGTTCTGTGGAAGTGTAAGCCAAATGAACCACTTCCTCCCCAAGTTGCTTTGGTCATAACATTTCATTTCATCACAATACTAACCCTAAGTAGGACACATCCACCACCACCACAAAAAAACAACAACAATAATAAGTTGAAGAAGCAATTGAGGAAGACATTCCAACGTCAACCTCATCTCTAAATGTATTCACGAGGACAAACACAGATGTGTTTATATAACAGTAATAACAACAACACAAACAAAAAATTGCATTTTGTTGATGAAAGGCTTGAAGTCACTGACAGTGAGTGTATACTTCTGCCAAGTTGCCAGACAGCACTCTTTGCTTCAGCTAGCTCACTGGGTTGGGCTGGCTTAATAAATGTGGAGTATAGGGGCTAGAGACATGGCTCAGAGGTTAATAACACTCGCTGCTCTTCCAAAAGTCCTGAGTTCAATTCCCAGCAACCACATGGTGGCTCATAACCGTTTATAGTAAGATCTGGTGTGCAGGCAGAATGTTGTATAAATAATAAATTAATCTTAAAAAATAAAAATAAATAAATGTGGAGTATAAAATGGGTGTGAGCTCCCTCCCACCAGGGGCATGGCATTGTTACCAGGTACCAGTTCAAATGCTAACTTTGCCTCTTAGAAATGATGATCCTGGGCAAATGATTGAATTTCCCTAAAGGCTGGTTTGCTCATTTGAAAAACTAGAACATCTCCTCCGTGGCACATCCTTGGAGCAGTTACAAGAATGAGTAGCCAGGACCAGGATGTGCCTAGCATTTGACTTGAGCGATAGCAGGAGAATTACTCACTTCTGTGGCCGCGACAAAACACCTGACAGAAGCAACTTAAGTCAGGGTTTATGTTGATTTACAGTTCAAAGGAAAACATCCCTCTTGGCTGGGAAGGCCCAGAGGCAGGAGTGTGAAGCTACTGAGTCCTATGGCAGGAAAGAGTGATGAATGCTCGTGCTCAGCTTACTTTCTCCTTTCCGTGCCGTCCAGATGGCAGCCCACCACCAATCAATGCCTCTGAATTTAGGGGAACTCTGCCCACTGCAATTAGCTTCGTCTAGATGAACTTCCACAGACATGGCGGGAGCTTGTTTCTGTGATGATTCTAGCTCCTCTCAAGTTAATGACAGAACACCGCAGCAGGCTTACATCGGAAGAAATTTATTAGGTTTGGTGAAAACCACCAGATTTAGTGACCGCATGACTTGGGGGAGGAGGCCACATGGAAGTGATATGCCGCAGATGAGACTTCAAACTTAAGTTTCTAGACATTTCTGCTGTTCTGCAATATCCAACTGTCCTCTTCTTTCTAAACACCAGAAATACTACATTTCCTAAGCATCTTCAGAGAGATTGGCACTAGGGTGAAACTCATGAGTTCCTAAAGTAGAAGTATAAGATACCATTTTTTCTTAAACGTAGTCACTCAGAGGTTGTAGCTGTTATTTAGCGCTAGAGTTCTTGTCTAGCATGCACCAGTCCTGGGCTCAAACCCCACCATCAGGGGGCAAAAATATCATCCAAGGGACAACCCTATAACTCTATGTCTCCGACGGTAAAAGCCTCGTAGGATCTGATGCTCTAAGCATGCACTTTTTAATTTGGCTCACCCTGGTCTCAACCTCAACTGAGGCCATGTGACAAGGTCTGGCCAATGAGCTCTAGATCCCAGCGGTACACCAGGGCCAGCGCTCCATTTTCTGAGCTCTGCTTCTCTGCCACGGCAGTCAAGGCAGCTAGATGGCAGGGACCAGTGGTCTGTGGATTTCTGCAGATCTCCCTGAATATATTATAGGATTAAGACGGACAATGTTTTGTATGGAGACTGCCACTGTAAGACTACCTAGCCAGTTCCTTTTTGTCCTTGTTATTGCTGTCCCAGTTGCTATTATAGCACTATACCAATCGAAATCAATCACTCCCTCCCCGTTGACCCAGCAGGGCTGCTGCACAGGCAGAGTGGCATCCTGGTTGGTTCAGAGTGGGAAGCCACATGCAGATAGATATTATCGTCCTGTCCCGAGAGCCTAGTGCACCTTCTGGGTATACTATCAGTATTTAATGGATGTTTGTGGATTAAGCAAAAGTGTTTGCTCTTCAAGTTATAAGAAATTTTCTTCAAAGTAAAAACTATAAGCCAGCAGTAAGCCAAGAAAAATAGCTCCTATTTTTTTTTTTCCTGTGTCTGTCTGAATCTCTCCATCTTTCAGTTCCTGCATCAGGGGGGTTGTCATGGTTACCGCTCATCAGCTTTGGAATATTATTAGATGCTGACCCACATTGTATCAAAACTGTACATAGACCTTGATGTGTGTTTGCCTCTCCTACCATTCCAACTGTTGTTCTCTTTTCTGGTCTGCCTCCCTCATTCTACTGTATTTAAATTTATAAAAGACTTTACAGCTGGGCCATTTGCCAGAATAAGAGCTCATTCTACATTGTACTGGCTCAGTGGGACTTCAGGGGATCTGGGATCAAACAGAGAATAAGTTAGAAAGTTCATTTCTTACCAACACACATGAGATTATACATTTTTTTACTTTTATTTTTTATTTATTACAATTTATGACTTTGTATCCTAGCTGTAGCCCCCTCCCTTTCTCCTCCCAATCCTACCCTTCCTCCCTCTTCTCCTCCCATGCCCCTCCCCTAGTCCACTGATAGGGGAGGTCCTCCTCCCCTTCCATCTGATCCTAGCCTATCAGGTCTCATCAGGACTGGTTGCATTATCTTCCTCTGTGGCCTAGTAAGGCTGCTCCCCCCTCAGGGGGAGGTGATCAAAGAGCCAGCCACCGAGTTCATGTTAGAGACAGTCCCTGTTCCCCTTACTAGGAAATCCACTTTGACACTGAGCTACCATGGGCTACATCTGTGTAGGGGTTCTAGGCTATCTCCATGCATAGTCCTTGGTTAGAGTATCAGTCTCAGAAAAGACCCGTGGACCCACATTTTTTGGCCCTTGTGGAGCTCCTGTCCTCTCCAGGTCTTTCTCTCTCCACTCATAAGATTCCCTGCACTCTGCCCATAGTTTGGCTGAGCCTCAACATCTACCTGCTAGGTAGAGTCTTTCAGAGGCCCTCTGTGGTAGGCTCCTGTCCTGTTCCCTGTGTTCTCCCTCTTCCGACATCTATCCCATTTGCCTTTCAGAACAAGGATTGAGCAGCTTACCCATGGTCGTCCTTCTTGTTTAGCTTCTTTAGGTGTACAGATTTTACTATGTTTATTCTATCTTATAGGTCTAATATTCACTTACAAGTAATTATACAACATGTGTGTCTTTCTGCTTCTGGGATACCTCACTCAGGATGATCTTTTCCAGATCCCACCATTTGCCTGCAAATTTCATGATTTCCTTGTTTTTAATTGCTGAGTAGTATTCCATTGTGTAAATGTATAAATGTCCCATAATTTCTGTATCCATTTTTCAGTTACACTTTTTGTTTAAACAAGATCTCACTATATAGACTAAGCTGATCTCAGATTCCTAAAGAGTGTCCTGATAGTGCCTCCTGAGCATTAAGGCTGAAAGGTGTGCTCCAGCAGGCCCTGCTGGTCTTCATTTTAACTACATAGATATGGGTAGTGTACAGAGTTGGCCTCTGCGTTCTGAAAGTTCTCTCACTCTTCTCACCTTCTACCACCACCGTCGTTGTCCAGCTAGTTATCGATCTGACCTGCTTAGGTTCTCTACTGTAAGTTCACCAAGACCTTAGGAAAGAGGTGTTGTTATTGAACCTATTTTGCGGACAAGAGCACAGAGGTTCAGGAGGATAAAAGACTTATGCAAAGACTCTACAGTTAACTACCAAAGCTAAGGGGGAGCCCAGGTTCAGCCTGACTGTAAATCCTGTGTGCTTAGTTTCCCATGGTATCTCTTAGTTTCCCATGATAAGGTAGGAGAGATCTCAAAGGAGGACCAATTTCTTCCACTTTCAAAGTAAACTCTTAAATAAAGGCATTGTTGCCACTGCCCTGAGATATCAGGACTCGGGAGTACAGAGGAAAATTGGTAAGCTAGTCTTATGGAATCTGACTTTCATAAAGATTTACTCTAAAAAACAAAAACAAACAAAACAAAACAAACAAAAAACCTTCCAAAGATAGACAGGAGGAATGAGCCCAAGTGTTCTACAGTGCAGGACGGTGACTCTAGGTTACAGAGACCTGTTAATAAGCTAATCATCCTAATTTTATCATTACAAAATGTAGTAAAGCATTGACCGGTCCTGCCAAATGCCATAGATCTGTGTAATTATCATCTCTTAATTTCAAAGGGAAAAAGTTTTAAATGACTCCCAATTTCTTTTAAGTTTTAAAAAATTTAAATTATTATTATTTATTACAAATTTTTCACTTTTTATCTCAGCTGTAGCCCCCACCCTCATCCCCTCCCAATCCCACCCTCGCTCCCTCTTCTTCTCCCACCCTCCCTTCCTCTTCTTCTCCCACCCTCCCGCCCTCTTCTTCTCCTATGCCCCTCCCCTAGTCCACTGATAAGGGAGGACATAATCCATTTCTATCTGACCCTAGCCTATCAGGTCTCATCAGGACTGTCTGCATTGTCTTCCTTAGTGGCTTGGCAAGGCTGCATGCCCCATGGGAAGGTGATCAGAGAGCCAGCCACTGAGTTCATGTTAGAGAAAGTCCCTGTTCCCCTTACTAGGAAACCCACTTGGAGATTGAGTCTATTCGCTACATATGAGCAGGGGTTTAGATTAAAGTTAAAGGAGAATATTCAAAAGGAAATTTTGGGGGGCTAGTTTGAAGCATCATACTTTGCTAAAAATAATAAATGTTCTTTAAAAAAATGACCTTTTGAGTCTTTTATCCCAGCACTTAGCACCTCTCAAGTTCAAAGCCAGGCTGGGCTATATTATAAAAGCATGTTTCAAACAGGAGGGGAAGAAGAAAAGGGAGAAGGAAGGGGGAAGAAGAGAGAAAGGGCAGGAGGGAGGGCATGGGGAAAAACCCTTTCAAGTGGAATCTTTCTAATTGTTGAGCTTGAGGATCTCTGTTGACTGTTTTTCTCCTTTGTTATGAATTGTCTATGCACATTTTGTTCATTTTCTATTAAAGCATATATATATATATATATATATATATATATATCATCTGCAATGGTTTTCTCAAGTTATGAAATATTGTTTTTCTTTTTCATCTTATTAATATTTTCCCAATTTAGAGAGATAGCTATGATACTCTAATAATTGAGAAGGAATTAGTATGTCAAGAGCTAGTTTCACAAATTCATTTCATGCCAATGAGAAGGCAAGGAATGCCTGAGGCAATCTGCAGAAAGCTTCCTGTTTGACTATGGGCATCATTAAGTAATAGCCATGTGCTGATTTGGCTACTTTCCATGCAAGGCCTAAAAGCCAATTTATCAGCGCTCACATCAGATTGCAATGCCTCAATGCCCGGCTGGTCAGAATGAGTGTTAATGCCAGCCCATAAAACTGCTGCCTGTTGAAATGTCAAGTGACTTACTGCTGAATAGAAGAACTCGAGAGTAAAGACAGCTGGAAAGAAAATAAAACTTAAAATGAGAAAAGAAAAGAACAAAATTTTAAAAGAGAGAGAAAGGAGAAGAAGAAACAGAAAGATATGGACAAATGCATGGCTAAAATAAAAGGAAAGAAGAAAAAAGAAGTAACACAAAATACGATTTTTAAATAGATGGAAGGGAAGAACTTAGATGCCCATTAACAGATGAACAGATAAAGAAAATGTGCCACACATTCACAATGGAGTTTTATTTAGCCATAACAAAGATGAAACTATGACATTACAGGAAAATGGTTAGAACCAGAGGTTGTATTGTAAGAAAAAGGCTACATTCAAAAGGTCAAATACTTCATGTTTTCTTTCACATGCAGATGTAAACACAAATATACAGAATGACACGGAGGCATAATGGGAACTATATGAAGGAAAAAAATATAAACAACAAAAGTAACAGAGAAAACTGTTGCATGTTTTTATATATGCACACATATATCCATTAAGAGCTATGCACCATATGCATACATGTATATTTATTTGCACACACATATGCACACATATCTCCATTAGGAGATATGTGATATATGTATATTTATCTGTACCCACACACCTTTCTAAGAGGAAAGAAACTACCAGCAAGAGGTCAGGAGGAGACAGAGAGGAGCACGGTGGAAGGTATAAAGCTGCCACCAAAGTCATTATTTCATATACTAACTAAATACTAATTGCAAAAACAAATTCTTTTTAAGTGGATGGTCAGAAGGAGGGGGGAGGGAGGGAGGGACGGGGGAAGAGTGACAGAGATCACCAGACTTTTAAGACTTTAGGATAAATCTATTTCAACCACACAAACCCTGGGAGTGAAAAACAGAATTCTCTCTTACCTGAAGATTCCATTTTACAAAGCAGTGGGCTCGAGACAATGTATCATTTATCTGATACTCACAGCAGATTTGTACCAGACAAGATCCCAGCCCCGTCCCCTATGCATTGTCTAACCTACCTGCTCTCCTGCTGCAACTCTTTATTTCACCATATTGCTATTTGGGTTATATGTCTATGTATCCAACATAAATTGTATGTTCAGGGAAAACTGACCTTTTTTGAAACAAGAAAATCTTACCTGTGCAAGTGTTGGTTTGTTTGCTTGTTTTTGTTTTGTGCTGTAGCAGAGTCTAACCTACAGTGCATACACTTTCAATCAGCACATGAACTAGCAGTTACTTTCTATTGAAATAAAACAGGAGACTTAGCAACTTATAAAAGAAAACATATCCCAAAGGAAGTTAGAGTAACTTCAGAAAAGGCTGGCAACCTCAGCAGGGGTGGCATTTTGGTAGGATTTCCCTGGCTTGCCTGGGGCCACAGAGTCAACGGAAATGGCAGACCTGCACAGTCAGCCATTTTCTTCTCTGAGTGATTTAAGGCTGTGTTTGAGAAGTAAAGCAAGTATGAGTTATCTCACATAAAAGGGGAAACTTTCTGACTCTGGAAAACATAATGCCGCTGCCAATTCCCTTGAACACAGCAAAGGTCTGCTTTGCATGGTTTGATATGCCTATCATTTTTCTAGCCAGGATGTAGGGCCCAGCCTGGGCTTCAGTTTGGGTGTTTTGTTTTGTTTAATCCTGTTGATTCCATATGCTCTTATAATGAGTAAAATGCTCCTTTTCCCTAATTTACTGCTTATTGTTTTATTTTCTATTTTGCTTTGTCAGTTGGCTCCAGGCTTCATTCTGCTCTTTTATCCTGGATGACACTCAGTTTTATCAGCTTACCTGTTTATTATTCGTGCCAATAAGCGACATTCGAGGCCCAAGTAAGTGGGCCTATCCATTCTTTCAACCACACTTATGGAGCAGCCCACACACCAGAACTGTTTTGGGTGTTGTACTAACAACACAGACAAAAGAGCCTGCCATTGAGAGCTTGGGCTCTAACAGGTATGGAAGGTAGAGAGACCACTGTAAGTAAAATAACTTTGATAAAGTATTAACCCTTCAGGGAGTGGTCATTTCTATGGAGAAAAACAAAATAAGGGGTAGAGGGCTAGAAGAGGAACCTTGTCAGTGGGGACAGGCATCTCAGCAGGTCAATCTCTTTGATGACACAGGGCTTGAGCAAAGACCTGGAGGTGAGAGTGAGGGATACAAAGATGGCTGAGAGATTGTGTGGGGAGGGGGACTGTGCCTGGGGACGGAAAAGGGACAGATACAGACGGAGGGGGAGTCTCAAAGGAGGGTGTCCAAACCCTGCAGGGCAGGATTGGCGGAGGTGAGCACTGGGCTTTAACTGGGAGGTGCACCCTGGGGTGGATTTTCAGGTCATCCCACTGACTGCATGGTGGCACAGGACACTTTCAAGGGTGAGGGTAGGAGCGTGGCTGACAATACAGTGTTGGTGGCCTAGGAAAGAGATGGTCATGATTGGTCCTGATAATTTTAATGAAGGGAATAGGTGGTAGTCCTTCATATTATCTTGAAGTTGGAAGCAACAGGGTCCACTACTAGATGGGGTATGAGATGTGAGCAAATGAGAGGAATCAGGGTAATTCTAAGACTTTGGGTCTAAACAAGGCTACAGCATCATACTTCTGTGAAGTGAAACGGAGAAGGCTGCATGAGACACACGGTTGTATGTTTGTTAGAAGTGGAGATGAGTGAGCTATTCGGTCTGAGATGCCTGCTGACCACCTGTCCCGGATATGAAGAGTACGCAGCTGGGCATACGAGTTTAAAGTTCTGAAGTGACATTCGGGTTACTCATACACTTATCAGATTATAGTGTAGAAATTTTATCTAAAGCCTAAATTTAGGGTGTTTAAGGAAATGATGATGTGCCTTAAGGATTGGCCATAAGGGGTTCCCACATTGTGACTTGGGAGAGATGAGGACCTACAGATCAGTAGCTAGTTCTGTGATTCTGAACACAACAGTTCTGGACCACCAGAGCTGCATCTCCAGGAAACTGAAAAATGCAAGTTATCTGGCCTCACTCTAGCCATACTGATGAGGAGGTCCCAGGAATGAGCCCTACGGTGTGCTTTTGAACAAACCCTTCCTGTGAATCTGTTGCATAAACAAGTCTGAGATCATCTGTGAGGCAGGAGACAGGGTAAACACATGCAGTATATGAGAAGCTAGGGGAAGCAGTGTTCTGAGGGAGTAAATCAGCAATGATCCCTATGTGTGATGAGCAGGCTGGCATGGTAAATAACCCACGGTGTTAACCTATCTAATGAAGGTTCTGCCAAAACCAGCTTGAGTTGAGGATAGAGAAGAGTAATGACTGGGTTTGTTTGTTTGTTTGCGGGCAAGATCTTACTATGTCGCTCTGGCTGGCCTAACACATTATATAGACCAGACTGGCTCCAAATTCACAGAAATCTATCTGCCTCTTCCCCCGAGTTCTAGGATTTAGGATGTATACCACCATGTCTGGCCCCAGAAGGCCAGTTTTTAGTGGATTCAAGAAAGAATATGAGTAGAGCAATGAGAAACTATAAATACAGGGAACTATTACCACAGGTTTGGTTCTAAAGTGAGTCTGGTCATCTTCATTCTGTCTGATATTTAAATGAACCAGCAATGTTCATTACAAATTTCTCTACCTTTACCTACCCCAGACCAGCTGTATTTACAGCCAACTTGTCAATCTAAGATTTTTGCAGTTCTGATTTGTAGGGTCCAGTCTGCCCTCTTGACAGGAGTGTGTGCAGCCCAGAGTGAGTTAACAGCTACAGTCACAGGTAGGTTTTGGTTTCAATTATTTCTTCTTCCTTAGCAATAGTTTCCAGAACTTCACAGAGCTTCTAACAGCTCATATGCAAGCCTTGTCGTTGCTTTTAAACTTCTAGAGAAACATAGATGATGAGGGAGATTGGGAGGACTGACAGATAAATACAAGGGGGACAAAGATGGGCAGAGTCTAGAGGTGGGGGAGGGCCAAGCAAGCAAGAGGAAGAATGAGAAGAGATAGGAAATGGCCAAACAATAAATAATTATGATGGGTAAGACAGTGAAAAATAAATGCAAGGACACAGTCACCAGGCAGAGTGGAAGGACATGATGAATCTGAAGTGATTAATCAGGTCTCCTGGAACTGTCAAGAAAAGAGATTCATCAAGACCAAGGCTGTGGTGATCATCCCTGTGATGATGACTAATAGAAGCTAAGGTCAGAGTTCACATGAATTCTTTTTGAGGAGAAGAATTTAAACAAGAAAACACATAATACAAGACTACGAAGAAAACTCAAGTTTTGTAAACACAAATTCAGGGAAGAATTAAGCTGTTTTAGAGCACGAAGAGGGAGGAGACCGTCTAAATGGATTGTTCTGTAGAGGGAAGAGAGTTTAACCACCGTTATGCCTTTAGACCTTTATTACTTTAAGACTAGTTGTGTCTCCTTCTGCAGCAGCACTTAAGAACACACATAAGAGAACAGAAAATAAAACAATTGAAAAGAACCAAAAGCAAAAGGGAAATACTGGTAAGAAAATAAAGCCAGAGGCAGAATTAATATACACCTTACATATACTACCCTAATAGGAAAGAAAATTAAGATCATATAGATACTCTGTAGCCGCTGGAGAGAACCTGTCATACTGACAGGCCTCTAATCTTCCTACCCACCAAGCAAAGAAAACCAAAATGACCACTGCTAAAAACCTACAGTTTCCAGCAACCAACCCAGAACTTATATGGACATGAAAGTCTAAAGACATTCAGTCCAGCAGAGCCACATGATATGGACAAGGAGTTTGCTAGTATTCTGTCTGCAAACAGAACGTCTGTTTTCTTAAAATCTGAATCTTCTATTCTTACTAAATCGTAAACAGTCCCCACTTCCCAAGCAACAATCACCCCTCCAGCCTGATAACTCTTTGTTTCAAACAGTTACACAGGTACCAGAAAATGATAGGTGCTGCCATGGAAACAATTTGACATGGCAGTTACTCTGTGTCCACCAGCCGCTACAGCAAAAAGTTTATGTACAGATGTTTAATGTAAATCACTGATTGTGTGTGTGTGTGTGTGTGTGTGTGTGTGTGTGTGTGTGTTTTAACAACTCAGCCATTTAATCGGCCTGGAGAATGATCTGGAAGCCACTCTATTTGAAGGATCCTACTGAATGTCAAATTTAGTGTAGTTGAAGAGACTGGGTGAGACCCTTCTTGATGGGACTATGAAGGCGTGAGCACTGGGTCAGCTCTGGGTGCTCAAGCCAGTGCACATCCCTGTTTGGATGGCTCTCCTGGGAACCACTGCCACCCTTATCACATTGGAGGTGTCATGCCTCTCTCAGTACTCAGCTGTTACAGATGTGCTTAAAACGACACACTGTTTACAACCTAAATGGTAATTAGGGTCCTGAACTAACCTGGGCCTTATGTAAGAGGCAACAAAAGGCACACTAATATTTTGCTCATTTTCAAACAAGCAAATTAAATTGTTCACCCTTGTGAAAATTCTCTTCAGGCAAATGAGGAAGTACCAGTTAAAGGAATGTATAAAATCAAAACAAAAATTTTACTGGCATCTTCTTGATGGCAGAGAATTATAATCAATGATAAAAATTGTCTGAAACCATTTTCATTTCCTTCCACCAACTGGGCAGAGCTGTAAGGTTTGCTCTAACTCCTTTCTCAGGTCCCACTCTCTCTCCTTTCTGGTTCCTTCTTGCTCTTTTTAGGGCTTGCACAGACCCATGGGTAGGCACTGACCACTTTCACTTCTGCTGAGGAAATTACAGCATGCTTCTCTAAACGGTAGAGCGAAAGAGAAAACAGATGCTCTGATACCAAATGGTTGGACTTGAAGGGTTAGCATTATTCTCAGTACCAGTATGACCGTAAAAATCTATGAGAGGAGCACTGGGGTGTGAGGAGGGGTGAAAGAGATGACTAAGACAAGAAAAACAAAAGGAGGTGGGTGGGCGTCTGTGCTTATCTGCTCTACTGATCCTTCTTAAGCATGATACAGCGCCCTGCTCCAGTCCTGTTGTGATGGTTTCTATTCGGCTCTGACTCGGGGAGCATCTGCTGAATCAGATGCTCTAAGCAGAACCAGGAAATCCACCGCAAGGAGGAGAGCACTATATTAGTCAGGGTCTCTGAAAAAAAGTTAGACCCAAGAGAGAATCCTCTGGTCTGAAATGTTCTCTTGTGTGAAATTCCCTGCTTTGTACTCAAAGGAAAGACGATGCCAGTGGGAGCTTGCTCATCAAATGTGGAGCGAGTTTAGCTTCTTCTAGAAAAAGCAGCCTGCGTCACATCGAAGCCAGATTTGGTTCTTCACCCTGAGAGCGGTTAGCCCGTGGAGAGGCTGGCTTCCGTGACAACTGGTGCAGA
Source organism: Psammomys obesus (assembly GCF_907164565.1). Lineage (NCBI taxonomy): Eukaryota > Metazoa > Chordata > Mammalia > Rodentia > Muridae > Psammomys > Psammomys obesus. Next base: position 1,715,977 of record NW_026596040.1, on the reverse strand, counting down.
GACAGGTGCACTGTGGGTCCCACAGATATGAACCCTGATAAAGTGTGCATGAGCGCCTACCCTTTGCAAGAATGGAGAGAAGAACAGCCCAGCTCCCACCGTCCTGGGGTTCCCATTGCAGACTGATCATCTGCAGTCTTCCTGGCAAGGAAGACATTTCAGAGCCTGCTTCGTTAAAGTGTCTGGGAGGAAGGTAAGTGGCACGTTGATTCCCATTCTACAACTGGGTAATGTGAGTTCTAATGAAGTTAGATGAAGGTCACACAGAGGTCAGAGTATCTAAAAAATTATCACAAGGTTTTTAATGCACACTGAACAGTTTAAACTGAAAAATGAAGAAGGCGTTTTTCTGTGGGCTTATCTAAAAAGAAATGTGTTGCTCTGAATATCTTAGTTTCATTTATTCAGCAAGTATGTACTGAGTGCTAGGGTGGCAGTGAAAACAGAAAATGAAATAAGGACTGATGAGACATTAGTGTCTTTGTGTGTGACATGTTAGATGGAAAGAACAGGACATAACGAAGGGCTAGAGAGGGATGGGGTGGCTTTTGTGGGGAGGCACTTTGGGACACAGCTCTGAATAAAGGAGCAGGCCATGTGCTTGAATAGGGATCCCCAAAGAACATCAGGCACAAGGCCGTAAGATGGGCAGGGGCAGAGAAAGTTTGAAGAACAGCAGTGCAGGCACTAAAGCCGAGAACAGGACAGAGATAAGACACTGGGGCCAAGAGACAGCTGGGAGGAGGACAGCCCTGGCTTTTGCGCCAGGTGAAGTGGGGTATCACTGATGGCTTTCTGTCCAGTGCCTCTTAGGGTCTCATAGAACCTCTGGCTAGAGGCAAGGCTTAGTGTATCCAGGTAAGCATGCAAGCAGAAGAGCCGCCTAGCTGGGGAGTGGTGTGGGTCATCTGTAGGAGAGATGGAGGGGACCGATTAGTTTTGTCTCAGCTTGTTCTAAGTTTGTTTCTGTTGTCCCTTCCTCACTTTATGGCGTTTAAAATGGGAAAAAAGAAAATGATTAGTCATATATGGTGAACTGTGATTTCAAAGTAATAAACTTTTTGCTTTTCATGTTAGTTCAGACCATCTTCCTGATGCCTGAGATGGAGCTTCCTAGCTCTGGACTGTTTAATATAGGGTTGAAAAGCAATCAAATACTCTCCAAAGCAATGTATACTCTATTCAGAGTATACTGTATATTCAGACAGTTGAATTAGCTCTTAGAAAGCGCATTTAACTGGGATTTTATCGATTCCCCCTTTTATAACTAACAGTAATGTATTCCTTTTCCTTAGGCCCATTGTAAATAAGACTTTCCCTCTCCATCGCACCAACTAATGAATAACTTATTAAAAATCTTAACAATATGAGATTCTGTGGAGTATGCTTGGACCAGTTTTTATAAATCCCCTTGATATCTAATTTTTTAAAAATTGCTTTATGTGGTTCTGTGAATCTCACTGGCGGCTTCCCCAAGCATCTCTATCAAACAGCAGGCATCCAGTGATGGAGAGAGTGCAAACAGATGGCCAAAGGACTGAACTGGGGGTGAAGGGGGGCCGACAGACTTTCCAGTCAGATCACTTAGCTGATCTTTAAGTCCATGATTGGGTATTTGTTCTCTTAGGACACCAGTCCTGGTATGTTACAGGTAAAGGCCCTTGTCTTTCTTGGGCATGGCTTTATTCAGCCTACACGAGGTACACGACATTTCTATTTTCTGCTGGTTCACCGGTTCCTGCCTGAGAGATGGGCACATGAGGCTCCCCCATCCTCCCTGTGTTTACTATGTCCATGGTGATGGTTTCCTCTGTCTCCCCCCAAAGGATGGATTGAATGGAACTGTGATCTTGAGTCGGAATGGCTTGAGGCTTATTAATAATGGCATGAGTCATTTGTGCTGCCTTTGAGATATATTATTAACAGATTCCGAGAAGTTCCCCTGCCTCCCCTCAGTGGCCTTTCACAATTAGCCTTTCTAAGGCTATGCTTCACTAAGGCATAGTGAACCCAAGACCTCTTCCTCCAACAGAAACTGAGTACAGCTCCTGTCAGTCATTTGTCGTCTTTCATGAATGTGTGTGTCACACATCTGCCATTCTAGCTCACAAGAGAGAAAGGAAAGACTAAATATGCATGATAGAGGCTGTAGTCAAATGAGGGCAGATGGAGAGGGTCCCGGGAGCAGGTGCCTCCAAACACGGTGAGCGCTAGTTGTGGTATTTCTTGGCTCTATGAAAAACGAAGTCCTTTCGGGGCCGACGCTTGGAATTGCTATATAGTCAGTGGCTACAGAAGCGAAGTCACTTAACAAAGAACATTGAACCCACGGAGCATCATGCGCTTTTAATAACCTCTGACCAGGGTTGTTTAAATAATCTCTTCCCAAGCACCTCAGACTTTGACAGCTATGTGTGTCCTGCTTCACCTCAGCCTTTAATGAATTCTTTTCCCTTAAGTATTTCTGGAAATGCCCAGGGACTATAACATGTGGCTGGAAATAAAGTCTGCTCAGTGTCCTCCCCGTGGCAGGGACCCGCAGGCCCCAGGCTCACGTGCTTCCACTGAGATGGTGCTCGGGTCCGTGTGTGTCACCATTTCTGTTGCCACCACAGTTACCGCTACCAGGAAGTCCCGCAGGCCCTGAGCTGGTAAATTCAGAATGCCTGCTGAATGAGAGAGTTAGGGTGTTAGAGCCTCTCTTCACCCCCTAGCTCAGCAGCATGAGAGTGAGCACACTCTCACTGAGTGGCTGCCTCAGGAGGCCAGTGTGCTCAGTCTCAGGTTACCTGGTAGCTCACAGAAGTCCTGCCTTAAACATTCCCACCCCTACTCGAGGACTATGACCAGACTCTAGTGTTTCTACTATTCTCTACTGGTCTTTGCTGCTACCATTCCCACCTCAGCTAATCCAGCTATTACTCAGAGCTGAGTGTCATTCCTGGAAGCCACTCTTGAGCGCTCCGCAGAGAAGCCATGTGAACCCCAAGCGTTACTAGCTCTTTTAACCTATCATTCTTTCAGATCATATGCAGCGTGCTTTTTCTCCAAGCTGCAGAGTCAAGCCTTACTCAGATGCTACCAGGATAGCTGGATCCACACAAACTGGAGTCTCAGACTGGAGACTGCCAGCCTGTTCTCTGCTGACATCAGCCTGTCTTCCTGGACCTGCACTGCCAATTTATATCTTCTCCACAGTGTGCTCCTTTCCATCAGTCCTCCACTTGGGAGCACCCCAGTTTTTTCCTATAATGATTTGCAATGTGTCCGTGAGGAGGATTTCAGTCTTTCTCCAGGAGGCCCTAAGCCCTGTTGGAAAGCAGACACAAATAATAGCACCAGGCAGATTTAACCTTATTTTTTCCCTAGAAACCGTTGAGCCGTAGTTCCTAACTGGTCCTGACTCTCTCATTCTAACCATGTCTTCTTCTATCTTCTCTCCTGAAGCGACAGAACAGTACACCTTATAAAACCACAACAAGATCAAATGTCCTCCTCTTTCTTTGTGTCTTGTTTTCTTTTCCAACTGCTGTGACAAAAGCAACTTGAAGGAGAAAGGACTTGTTTTGACTCACAGTCCGTCACAGTAGGGAAGTCAGCCATAAGCATGCTCAAGAACTCAGAGCAATGGCTAATGTATACAGCTACTCAGTTCTTATTTTTTAAATTATACCATCCAAGATCCCCTACTCAGGGAATGGTCTTACCCACAAATTAAGATGGGTCTTCTCATGTCTATTGATAGACTCAAGATAATCCCCACAGGCACACCCAGTAACCCCTCTCCCAGATGATCCAGTTCCTATCAGGTTGACAATTAATACTAACCAGGACCCCTCCCCATATCTTTGGGAAAGCAAGCTAATAGAAGAGTCAGGGCAGAGACATCTGGTAGTGACGACTAACTGGGAATTTGCTAAGTTGTGTTATAAATTCAAGGCCAGTGAGGTGACTCAGCAGGTAAAGATACTTGCTACCAAGCCTGATGGCCTGAGTTTGAATTCCCAGTACCTACATGGTAGACAGAAAGAACTGACTCCCATGAGTTGTTCTCTGATCTTAACACACACACACACACACACACACACACACATACACACAAAATAATAAATGATAAATAAATGTAATAAAATTTTAATTATGTCAAAAGTAGAGACATCTTCTTAAGTAGTTGCAGATAAAGGTTCAGCAACCAGAGTGGGTCCTTACTGAGAATGCAGACCCAAAAGTGTGGTGTACCAATATCTTTCCCTAAAAAACATGTGTCTAAATCTATGTTGCCTGCCATTATGATACAGACCAGACCATAGAACAATGGATTGCTCATAGTTACAGAGATGGGAAGACAAGGACAAAAATGCTAAAAGATTCTTAGTCTTCTGATGGCCACTTTTTGGTCACAGCCAAGTTTCTGCCAAGTGTCTTCACATGACAGAGGGGTGAAGGAACTCTCTGGGGTCTCTTTTATAATGATACAAATCTCACTTGTGAAAGTTCCACCCTCCTACCAATCATTTCCCAAAGGCCTAACCTTATACTAGCCCATAGTGAGTTAAGGCTGCAACCTATGGATGTGGAAAGAGGCCACAAATATTTAGGCTACAGCAACATGCATCATGACGTTTTTCTTCTCAGAGAAGTAATATATTCTTGAGAAAAAGGATTGCTTGAGTTTGGGATTGCAAAAGTAGCCTGGGCAACAAAGTGAGACCTTGTCAGAGAGAGAAGGGAAGGGAAGGAAAGGAAAAAGGAAGGGAGGAGAAAGAAAGGAGCAGAAAGAAAGAAGAAAAGAAGATAGAGAAGGTGGGAGCTAAAATGACATTGGAGAAGGTTTAAAAAAAAAAAACAAAGGAATGAAAAATGTAGAGGAAAATACCAATCCATCATCATCTTCCCAAAAATAGTTAAAATTCTGTGTTTTCTGTATAAATTAACAGAGTACAGAAAATATAATCTAATATAAAAGTGTAAAACTTGCAGACATACCTTAAAGAAAGTTGACTTCGTTTTGTGTATGTATACATAGGTACATACACACAAATACGCATACTTACTATTTTTCTGTGAGCATTTCTAGATCATGATTTTTGAGGTGAGTGTTCCACTTAAGGATTACACTTCACTGGCCTTTGGTTAAGTAGTGAGATTTTTCTCCAATGTTTATTATTATTGTACTTCCTCTTCTTCCTTAAGACATATTCTCCGTAGAATCTCTTCCTTAGGGAATGTTTATATGTGACTGGACAGATGTGATCCATATGCATCCTGGGACATCCCTGACAGCGTATTCTGATTTAACACTCGGTAGAGTCCAGAATCGTGGATGCTCCATTGCATGAAGTTCCGCTTCACCTCCTGCTTGCAATAGGGAGAGCGAAGAAACAATCTCTGATCAGTCTTCTGCCTTACAACTGTTTCCAGAACACTGACAAACTGTCTAACTTTTCATGCCTCCGCTTACTTGTCTGGAAAAATGAGGACTAGCTCACCTATTTACTAAAGCATAAACTTTCTACCCCGAAACGAGGCACTAGTTTAACCAGATGATGCAGGCATATACTATTAAGGTAAAATCATTTGGTGCTCAGCTTTTGGAGCCAGTGTTTAATCCTCGATCAGTCACTCATGATTCATTACTAAACATCGTGGACAAATTGCACCACTTCTCTTTTCCTTAGTTTTTCCATCTGTAATGTAGATAACAAGTGCTTTACTCCTCGGAGAGCATTAGCTAGGACATAAGTCAGCTGCCGTTATCACCACCGCTTATGGTCCAGAAGGTGGACTGGGATGCAGCATCTGAGGTTTGGGAATCACCAGCTTTCCATTGCATGTTCTTGAAGCACTGTGGCAGGACAGTGTGCACAGCATGCAGGTGGAAGAGCAATCAAACAGACAAAAGTCACCTTAGCCAAAATCCCAAATCAAAGCAGTGAAGTCAGTGATTGGCAAAATATGTGTCCCTAAGTCATAAGCCCCACAGGCGTGTGTTCCAAGGATTTTTTGTGGGGACAGGCATATGTCAGGATAGTCAGGATGAGTAAAGAATTGAGGGTTTCAGTGCCCCCCCCATACACACACACACACACACACATACACACACATAGCTTTTATTTTATAGCAAAAATTCTTAGCTGATGACCAAAGCCATTCCTTCTTCTTGGACCTTAAACCAGACCTCATTTCCCTGGTTTTGTTAAATGTTACCATGTGCTCAAATTGTGGACCATATGGTTTCTGTCTGTATGGCCTAGCTCTGCCATTGCAGTGTGAAAGCAGCCACCTGAGATACGTAAACATACGGGTGTGCTGTGTCTAATAAAACTTAAAATAAAAAACTTGGCTGTAGTTTGCCAACTCCTGGGTGAGAGAGAGCACAGTAAGCCAAGGGAGGCTGCACAGTGAAGCTGAAAGACAAACAGGAGCCAACCAAGAGGCGCCCTGGGATCAGAGCACCTTTTCAGTTCGACCCCAGAGCAGGCAGTAAAGCTTTTATTTTTTCGTATCTTTTTAATGTACTTATTATTTATAACAGTTTATTCACTTTGCATCCCAGCTATAGCTCCCTCCCTCATCCCCTCCCAATCCTGCTCTTCCTCCCTCTCCTCCCATGCCCCTCCACTGACAGGGGAGGTTCTCCTCCCCTTCCCTCTGACCCTAGCCTATCAGGTCTCATCAGGACTGGCTTCCTGTCTTCCTCTGTGGTATGGTAAGGCTGTACTCCCTCAGGGTAGGTGATCAAAGAACTGGCCACTAAGTTCATGTCAGAGATAGCTCCTGTTCCCCTCACTAGGGAACCCACTTGGACACTGAGCCACCATGGGCTACATCTGAGCACGAGTTCTAGGTTATCTCCAGTCCTTGGCTGGAGTATCAGTCTCAGAAAACACCTCTGGCCCAGATATTTTTGGCTCTGTTGCTCTCCTTGTGGAGCTCCTGTGCCCCCCCCCCATGTCTTTCTATCTCCCTTTCTTTCATAAGATTCCCTGCACTCTGCCCAAAATTTGGCTATGAGTCTCAGCATACATCTGCTTTATGTATGCAATGATCTGCCTGTGTGTATGCCTGCAGACCAGAAAGGGCACCAGATCCCATTATAGATGGCTATAAGCCACCATGTGGTTGCTGGGAATTGAACTCAGGACCTCTGGAGGAGCAGTCAGTGCCCTTAACCTCTGAGCCAAATCTCCAGGTCCTTAGCATCTGCTTTAATACCCTGCTGGGTAGTCTTTCAGAGGCCCTCTGTGGTAGGCTCCTATCCTGTTTCCTGTTTTCTCCCTCTTCTGAGGTCTATCCTGTTGGCCTTTCTGAATGAGGATTGAGCATCTTACCCAGGGACCTCCTTGCTTAGCTCCTTTAGGTATACAGATTTTATCCTACATTATTATCCTACATGATTATCCTACATTAAATGTCTAATATCCACTTATAAGTGAGTATATACAATGTGTGTCTTTCTACTTCTGAGATATCTCATTCGGGATTATCTTTTCTAGTTCCCACCATTTGCTGCAATGTTCATGGTTTTATTGTTTTTAATTACTTTCTGAGTAGTATTCCATTGTATAAATATACAATAATTTCTGTGTCCATTCCTGTGTTGAGGGACATCTGGATTGTTTCCAGATTCTGGCTATTACAAATAAAGCTGCTATAAGCATGGTTGAGCAAATGTCCTTGCTATATATTTAAGCATCTTTGGGATATATGCCTAGGAGTGGTATAGCTGGATCTTGAGGTAGCACTATTACTGATTTTCAAAGAAAGTATCAGATTGATTTCCAAAGTGGTTGTACAAGTTTATATCCCCACCAGCAATGGAGAAGGGTTCCCTTTTCTCCACAACCTCTCTAGCATGTGTTGTCACTTGAGTTTTTGATCTTAGCCATTCTGATTAGTGTAAGGTGAAATCTCAGGGTCATTTTGATTTGCATTTCCCTGATAACTAAGGATGTTGTACATTTCTTTAAGTGTCTCTGCCATTTGATATTCTTCTATTGAGAATTCTCTGTTTATCTCTGTACCCCATTTTTTAACTGATTGGTTTATTGCTGTTTAACTTTTTGAGTTCTTTATATATTCTGGATATTAGCCCTCTGTCAGATGTAGGGTTGGTGAAGGGTTCCTTTCCCAATCTGTAGGTAGTCGTTTTGTTCTAATGACAGTGTCCTTTGCTTTACAGAACCTTTTCAGTTTCATGAAGTCCCATTTATTAAAGCATATTTAAAAGGGATGTGACTCAGTGTTGGAAACTCTGCTCTTGAGATGTGAGCTGCAGTTTGATGTGGCCACAGGGGCCCTTTTGTCTTTTCTTGTGTGGAATGTCCTCCTAAAGTTCATGAGATAGCATCTTTAGGGGAGGACCAGCCTGCAGTGTCTTTATAAGGTGACATTTGTCACTGATGAACTTGCTATGACTGTGGCTTTTATCCATAGCTTAGTGAACCAGGAACTCCAATCTGTTGGCACACTATCCTTCTTTCCTGCCAGACTTATACTCCAAGTTCAAGTGGCTTCCACCTTAGGCTAAAAGTACAACTTACTAATTCCCTCTTTCATTTATTCTATAATTAGTGAGTGGGGCTTCATTATGACAGATAGATAGATAGATAGATAGATAGATAGATAGATAGATAGATAGATGCATATCATTGTGTTTTGCTCAAGTAATTTTCTATGACAAACACAGATGCCAAATGTGAGCCGTCTATTTTCTCATCTATAACATAAACTACATCCTTAGAGAAACAGTAGCAGCAACCATGGTGGATAATGTTTATTATTGTTTGTACTCCCAATCACAGCATAAATCTACTAGTAATGCTCTCCATCTGCTACAAAAAGTAGGTTTTTTTGATGAGGGGTGACAGCTATACTTATTTGTGGATATAAGAATATGTATGCAGAATGCAGTTAGACATTACAGTGGCTTAGGAAAGAGGCAATAGCAGAACCTCCTCTAATGTAAATGACCTCACCAGCCATGAGTTTATAGTACCAGACACAAATTTTCTCCCACTGAGCACACACTGAGTCTAATTAGATAGTTATTGGCAACCCTAAGATATAAGTGCCACTATTGTACCTGTGGGAATATCTGGCCACTGTGTGGTTTGTTGGCTTTACATCTAGGTTGGACTATCAATTGCTCTTTTCTTGGAAGCTTGCATAATGCCTTCTGATACTACAAGAGCTAGTTCTCAGGATAAAGGCAGCTGGATCCCACCAAGTCCTGTTCATGAGATGTGTCTTCAGTAATAGGGTCTTACCTTCTAGTTGTGGGAGGCAATAAAGGGCAATGGAAGTAACTCATATTATTTAGGAGTCTCTCAAACTTCCCAGGGAATTTCTTAAGATCATATAGTAACTCTGTGTGTAAGTTTTTGAGGGAACCGCAACATGTTTTCCATAAGACTGAACCATTTTGGAACTCCATTATCACTGTGGGAGAGCTCCAATTTCTCCATATCCTCACCAACACATTATGTTCCTTTTCTAAAACTATGCCTAGCCTGGAGGAGTAACACCTCTTGTCTTCACAGCTGATAGGGTTGAGCCTCTTAAATTTTTTTTCAGTGTTTGTTAATCATTTGTCTCCTTTAGAGAACTCTATGCAAGTCATTTGTCCTCTTATTATTGAGTAGTATATAGATATATATATAGATATATATATACCAGATATATAATTTGCAAAAGTTCCCTTTTGCAAAGTGTATATATATATATATATATATATATATATATATATATATATACATATACATATACATATATATATATCAGATATATAATTTGCAAAAGTTCCCTCATTCTGTTGGCCAACATTGTACTTTGTTCATGATTTCTTTTGAGGTAGAAAAGATTTTTAACTTTGATGAAATTCAGTTTGACTATTCCCTTGTTTGCCTGTGCTGTGGTATCAGATCTAACCATTATATAATCCATGGTTGAGGATACTTACCTGTACGTTTTCTCCTAAGAATTTTATACTTTCACCTGTTTGCTTAAGTCTGCAATCTACTTTGAGTTCATTTTTTATTATTCTATTTTGCATGTGTTGATCCTATTATCCTAACACCATTTGCTGGAAAAAAGGTGGATGTCTTAGCATTTTTGTCAAAAATCAGTTGAGCTAAGACATATGTTTCTGAATGCCCATCATCTAAATGCCTGTTCTTATGTCACACTGTTTTGATCCAAGGAGCTTTGTAGTAAGTTTTAAAGTTGGTAAGGGTGAGTTCTCCAATTTTGCTCTTCAAAAAAATTGTTTTGTTGTTTTGATTTAAATAATATCGTAAAACAACAAGTTAAAAATGGAGCTGCAACTTAATAAAGAAAGGCAACTGAGGAAGTGCAGAGACCTCTGCTGCATATGTCATCATTTATTTTGTGGAAAGGGATTGTCTCTTCTAGCTCTGAAGGTCAAAGCTGTTTCTCTTTCAGAACCCTTTTATAAACAAAGATGGGATCAGACAGTTCAATAATTTATTTGGTCTCACAACTAGTGAATGGCTTCTACAGCCTGGTCTCTAGGACATATTCTTGGCTAGGAAGTCATTCTGCCACTGATAAAGGTTCCTGGACTTGGCCCTTAGGCTTGGAGAGCTGCACTTTCAACAAACTCTCAGGTGATTCGAATGGCAATCAGTCTTCCAGGGATGGCCATGCAGTGCAGCCCAGAAGTTTAAACCAAAACAGAGAAGGCCTTGAAGTGACGGTGGCATGCTTGGGGAGAAATGCTGGGCACATGAAGAGAGGACCATGGATGAGTGAATGGAAGCAGGGAGAAAAAACACAAGGTACTGGCAGTTATCAGAGACAGGACTGACCACTTTAGCTCCCTCCTTCTTCCTCTCTGGCCTCACCTGTGACCATCTCACCTGCCCTTCAGGAGCATATACTTCTTCCTAGCACATAGCATTCCTAGAGTTTAGGAGAGTATGGTAGTCCTATGGGCAAGTAAATGATCCCTCAAAGCAAAAAAGAATGACTCATGAGTGACAGCTGTCAGTGTTCTAAGTCAGGGCTGCCCACATTGTCCCCATTTTCACCCAACCCCAGGTATATAAAATATGTGAACAGAGCAAACATTTGTGGACATGAAATCATAAATAAATTTTCAATCTTCTGTATCCATGAATTTTGTAATTTATTAAAGAAAAGCATATTTGCATGCTAATGGACGAATGTGCTTGTTTTTACATAAATAATTCAACCTTAGCTGAATACTTGATATTCTCAACTATAGATCATCTTCAATTTTCAGAGCTGATCAATATTTGGCTTTCATAAGCATCAGTGCTGGGAGCATGGCTTTGCATAAATATGTAACACAGAGTATATCTAGCACCTCTTGAGAAATTGTTAGAAATTCTGTTCTAATCCCAAGCTGAAACTCATCGGATACTTAATGTGAAATTCAAGGAAATAACACAACAACAAGCTTAAAAACCAAGTGTACTGAATACAGCTCCAAATTAGACTGATTGGATCTTTACATGCTGAGCAATTATGGTAGGAAAATATTAAAAGTCTCTGTTTCCTCTAATTAGATGACTATGTTTCTATAAGAAGAGAAAACTCGGATGATAGAATCAATCCGATGTATAATGCAGCATAGCCTCAAACCTTTAGCCAGGCTGTTTCCGGTGGTGCTGTTGGCCCTCTCTGTGGTGTGTTCAGCAGCCAGGCTGCAGCAAAGTCATGTGATACAAAGTGGGCAGGCGCCAGCAGAAACACCTCAGCTTCATTACAAACTGGATTTTGACTTTTGGTCTTTGAGCCTTCAGAAGTCTTTCACTGTTGCTGAATTTTCATGACCTCACACTCAGTCACGAGACTGTGTACAGGACAGAGACACACGGTTTGGGAAGCTGTAAGTGCTCTACACTGCAGAACTGACTGCATCCTGACTGCACTCCTTGAGGCAGGCACTCCATCTTCCCTGTTTCACCAGTGAAGGCACTCACATACTGTGAAACTTATGAAGGTCACAGAGCAACAAGTATCAGAGCCAGACTCAAACCCAGGCAGTCTTCCCCCAGAGCCAGCTGCTTAACCACTATGTTGTTTCTAGAAGAAGGAAAACAAGGACTGAGAGAGTAGACCTAATGCTGCAACTTCGAAAAACGACTTCAACCTAATTCTCATTAAGGAGACAAACACCCAGACACCCTGAGCTGTCCTGGTACTGACCCAGCTCTGGCAGAAACATTAGGAAAATTTTAGGAACTCTAGTGAGCTGCCTCCTTCCTCCCCAAGTTGGCCATTTGTGTCTCTGTGGTGATGGAGACCAGCCAAGGTTGTTGAAGCTTCTCTGCTTCCAGAGGGAAAATGAGCTTAAACTATGGGCCGGTGAATACCTTTGTGGGTGAATGTTGTTAAAGCCAACTTATAGCTGGGAGAATAGCTTATTGATAGAGCATTGTCTTGGCACGTACAGGGCCTTGAGTTCAAGTCCAGAAAGATATATATTCAACTTAAAAAAATATATATATACATATTATTATTTTTAACACATGGATAAAAGAATATATAATATATTATATAATGTAAAATAATATATTATATAATATATTGAATTATATATAATTATTATATTATGTAATATAGTTATATATTGTATAATATCTAATTTTTTATATATATAATTTTTCCCGGGTTGGAGAGATGGCTCAGTGGATAAGAGTGCATGCTGTGAGACATGAGGACCTGAGTTTGAGCCTGGCATGACCCCAGGCACTGTGGGTGACAGAGGCAAGAAGATCACTGAGGCTTGCTAAGCTCTGTCCTAGCTCCAGGTTCAATGGGATACCCTCTCTCAAAAGAGTAACGTGGATAGGGATAGAGTAGGAAATATGGCCTCTGCAGGTGTTCATACCCCCCCCCCCACACACACACACACTTCTGTTATTTTGACAAGGCCATTTGAAGGAGTGTAGCAAAAACTCTAGAAAACATTCTTTTCCCAGGGAGATGGGAAAATGTGTAAAAATGCCCAAAGAAAATGCTTTTGCAGGTGAATGATGAAGCATTCTTGGTGATTCTTGTTCTGACAATTGTTGGAAAGAAAAAAGCGGTAAATGGTTACATCTAGGTCGGAGCTGGGCCTCAGCACCGGCTGGTACTTGGGTAACTCTTTGCTGTGATGGACCAACCTTTGCACTTTGGGACACTTGGCAGCATCCCTGCTGTGTTAGTTACTCTTTTGTCTCTGTGATAGAATTCCATGACAGAACTAAAGCAACCTGGAAAGAAAAGTGTTTACATTCAGGCTGCACTCAATAACTGAGGGAAATCAGGGCAGGAACTCAGGCAGGACCTTGGAGGCAGGAGCAGAGCCATGGAGAAGTGCTGTTTACTCCTCCTGTTTCCCCCTGGTTTCTCCTATAGCCCACAGCCTCTTCCCCAGGACTGGCTCTGCTCACAGTGAGCTAGGCCCTCCCACAGCAATCAGCAGCTAAGAAAAATGACCCATAGGCTTGCCTACAGGCAATCTTATTAAGGTGTTTTCTCAATTGTGGTTCCCTCCTCTCAGATAACTCTAGCTGTGTCAAAAACGGACAAGTGGCAAATGACGAGCGCTTTGCCTGCTGAGTCATCTTGCTGGCCATTTTTTTTTCTTTCTGCTTTCTTTTTAACTCATAGTGCTTTCAAGTACTTGAGTGTTATTTTAGGGGCTAGCAAGATGGTTCCGTCCCTAAGAGTTCTTGCAGAGGAGCCAGGTTTGGTTACCAGAACCTACATGGCAGCTCACAGCTGCTGGTAACTTCAGTTCCAGAGGACCCAACACCATTTTCTCTGTAAATACTTGCATACACACAGTGCACAGAGATATGAGCAAGCACACACGCACACACACAAAATAACCTTTAAAAAATAACAACAGTGTGATACCAGGATATAAATATGTCCTTGTCCAAGAAAGAAAGAAAGAAAGAAAGAAAGAGAGAGAGAGAGAGAGAGAGAGAGAAAGAAAGAAAGAAAGAAAGAAAGAAAGAAAGAAAGAAAGAAAGAAAGAAA
>NW_026596040.1:1698275-1701945 GCF_907164565.1 Psammomys obesus | reverse complement strand
AAAGAAAGAAAGAAAGAAAGAAAGAAAGAAAGAAAGAAAGAAAGAAAAGAGAAAGGAAGGAAGACAACAGGCTTGGTGAAAACAAACTGGTAATACCACTACAGTTACCTTAACAAATTAGTGCTGAGTGTCCCACTGACATCAGTGTGCATAATCTCACTGGCTGATTACAACATCCTGAAAGTGAATCAAGACCTCATGCCTGCTTTAACAGATGAGGAAGCTGAGGTAAGCAGGTGAAGGTCATACTCGGAGGAACATGGGGAACCTGCTTCCTTCTGGCTTTGCCCTCACCCAGCCAGTTCTGTGTGCAATACTCTGCCTCTCAGCATGAGCTTTCCTACCTTCAGCTTCAGACTATGGTTGTGGGTCCCCATCCAGCAGGCACTGCTAATCTCATCAATGTCCTCTGTCTTCACCCTCCCACCCAAGGGCTCCTACCACAGCTCCCCATCTCTTCGTCTCTTACCATTCTATTCTGAGATAGTCTCAAGAATAGGGGAAGCATGCTTTATTTACCTTCATCGTTTCTGCCTTCAAAGAGGCAAACAGTAGGACCTTATGAGGTGCTAACCAAAGCTTTGCCATCAAAGGGTCATCGTTACAGGTGGTATTTGGTGTCCATGAGTTCTGAATCTGTGTACTCAACTAATCATGCACCAGATACTCACGGAAAATAATGATGTTTTGGAGTATGTAGACCACTCAGTTTATAAAGTGCTTGCTACCTAAGTATGACAGAGCATCAGTTTAACCATCCCCAGAACCCATGTAAAAGAGCTAAGCATGAAGCATGTAATGCCAGCACTGGAGAGGCCAGCCAATCTAGTTCAATTGGCCCTATCCATGTTTAGTGTGAGACCCTGTTAAAGCTGTTTTATAAAACTGTGTTTGTTTCTCGGTTTCTCTCTTAACCTGGCTATCACACGAATAACTGAGGCTCTATTATATTTAATAATAAGCTTCGCAACACAAGAACTGAGCAGTTATTAATCTATTCTTAACCTTCTAGGCTAATTTGGCTTCCTCCCAGCATACATTCCATAGATATTTGCACTTTTTCGCTTTCCTGTTCTAGCTCCTCTCTCTGGTTCCTCCTGGATATCTGCCTGTGGTTGAATCTACTACTTCCTCCTTTAATTCCTCCTCCCCTGCTGGCAGGAAGTCCATCCTTATTCTCTCCCTTGCTCAGCGATTAGCTATAAGCTGCTTTACTGGCATATCAGGGGACAATCAGGGAGCAGTGTTAACACAACATTAAGACAGGAGATTCTCAGAACAAGGACTGAAACCAGGTCATCATTTGGATTACACAATAACCTAATGCCTACAAGACCCTGTCTCAAAAAACAAGGAGGACATTCTAAGCTCCACATACATGCATGTACACACACATACATGCACACACACAGACACAGACACACACTCCTGTAGAAATTTGTACACACATATACACACAAAGAAAAAAATACAGCAGTACCAAACATACATTTTGTTTTGTTGTTATTTCCTAAGCAGTGCACTGTAACAATCACTTACATAGGGTTCCCATTGTGTTTCATAGTAATACTTTACAGAATGGACTTGAACACTTGTAAATTTGGGGATCCACAGAGAGCCCTGAAATCCATCTTCTGTAGATTCAGGAGGGCAACCATACCTCTACATGGGTTAAGAGCGAGAAAGAGGGGACGTCCAGAGTTAAGAGCGGCAGAGGGAGGAAACGTGACTTACTATCAGACATTTGAGGGGAGAGACAGAAGGAGCACAAAGTCCTGAGTCCAGTGATGTGTCAGTTCCACTGTACAGACTTGGACCTTGCAGCAAAAGGGTTTGGGGGAGTGCTGAACAAGTCAACTTTTGGATTAACATCACTGGCAGAGCAGGTAAACACTGATGTCTGCAGATGCATCGCTCTCTACCCGATGTAAGCTACTTGACGAGGAATTAGAACGTTTTCTGTGTGCAGTTGAATCTTTAGCAAATAAGTGAGACTCCAGACAGATCATTCCATTTCTCCATGCCTTTATTTCTTTTAGCTGTTGGATTTTTCTGGTTACAGGGCACAATGATCAGCTTGGGTTTTTGTTTGTTTGTTTTGTTTTTTAATATCCGTCTTCATTTGACCATGATTAGTTGGATGGTGAAATCTATAGTCTTCTTAGAGTTCATACCAATCAAACTGCAGACATCTGTGACTTGTGTGGCTTACAGACTTATGGGATCCAGTAGCTGTGATAGGCCTGGTAAACCACATAGGGAAAACTAAAAATTCCCAGCCAGTGCCTGGATTTCTTTTACGGAAGCATCAGCAGGTGTGCAATGGCTTTAATTCACAGCCCATGAGATGAGGAGGACGGAGGCTGTGCATGAAGGAAGCCGATGTGAACACGTGCACTTTGTTTGGGTTATGTAGTACTGGCTGTCTCACATTTTGTAGGAATAATAATTGCTTTACTCTGCATTGCTCAACTCTGCTTTGGCAGCCTGCGACTGCCAAAGGCGTTGTAGGGAATATCTTATTTATTCTGTAGAAGTATCTTTTAAGGTAAATATTCTTTTTACATATACTTCTCAGATAAGAAAACCAAGACTCAAAGAAGTTAGATGATTTGTCAAGGAGGCATTCCTACTAAGATACATAGTCTGAAGTCATCTTCAGATTGAGTTGGAGCTATTTATAAGCAAATAAATGTTGAATGATTCTAATGACCTTATCATCCATACCACATGCTCCTGTTACAGATATAAGAAAATGTAAAATTTATGTAAATAAAATGTGAATAGTGTTTGCATAAAGATTGCAGGTAGAATTAAACTGCAGTATTGATTTTCATATCAGTGGAGATTTCAGGCTTTGGTCTGAAGTAAACAAATGCTAATGTTTTATTATATAATTCCAGTAGATTAAATCTACAGATAAAGTGTAAGTTAATGTATTATCAAGTCTTCTGTAAATAAGGCAATAAAGTATAATCCGGGAGTGATATGTAAGGCAGAATAATAACTTAAGGATTTTACACTGAGGCTAAATAATCTATTGGCATGGCTAACTATGCTTTTGTTTCTCCTCTTTCTTTTGAAACACACTTGTAATGGAGAAACATTTCCTATATGATTTCTTTTAAGTGAAACTCTGAGGCGAAGGTAGCCAGATTCAGAAAATTAACTTCAGAGCGAAAGCTTTCCTATGTACACATTCTAAATAAAGGAGTTTACCCATCTCACCCAATTAATCATTAAGAGGAAACTCAATCCACCTTGAGGTCATCTTAGATGCCTAGCAACCTTGGCCTGCCTCTCTGCTCTGGTGGGAGTGGCAGCCTTATGTTCTACACCATTGGTTCTGCAACCAGCACGCGTTTAGAGGAAAAAATTTAGACCTAACTCCAATTGGCCAGAGCAAAAGAAACAAACAATTTAAAAGGAAAAAAAAAGAGAGAAGGAAAAAAAAGAGGAAGATAATGGGGAGAAGAAACAAAGAAAAGGGAAGACATATTATTGTTGCTTATGGAAGTGTGTGACACTCAAGCTCAGGGCTGTCTAGACTCAGGATACACAGATATTCAAACTAGATAATGAGGATCCCATCTATCTTCCAGATTTCCTTTTCTTCTTCTTCTTCTTCTTCTTCTTCTTCTTCTTCTTCTTCTTCTTCTTCTTCTTCTTC
>NW_026596040.1:1661246-1698265 GCF_907164565.1 Psammomys obesus | reverse complement strand
TCTTCTTCTTCTTCTTCTTCTTCTTCTTCTTCTTCTTCTTCTTCTTCCTCCTCCTCCTCCTCCTCCTCCTCCTCCTCCTCCTCCTCCTCTTCCTCCTCATCTCTCTCTCCACTTTTCTCTCTCAGTGATGTTTCTAAGTGCTAGGCTCCAGCTGTTTCAAACTTGCATGCTATCTTTCATTGTTATTTTTGTTTCATTTTATTAAGATAAGCTTTTAAGTAGTCCCAGAAGGCCCAGAGTAAAGGCTCATTTGCCTCCTATCCTGTGCCCATCTTTGCACAAATGTCCCGATTCTGTCTCATTCGCAGGGTAAGAGCCGGTTATAGCACCGCAAACACAGGGACTGAAGTTATGAGACTTTGTAATGAAGATTTGGGATCCGATATAATGCGGAAAGTAGCTTCTTGTCACTGAAGCAACACTGTCCTACCCTGTGCAGTGGCACCCCAACAAGCTGAAGTTTGCTCAGTGCAATCATGATACTGTTCCTACATGACCCCTTGTGGGACTCTTTTCCCAGTTCAATAAAACAATTTTCTTAAACTTATTTTTAATATAAAGATGGATTTAGCAAAGGCGTGACTAAAGCAGACGCAGAAGATGTTCAGGTAGAGCTTGTCCTGTACAGTCATCCATAGCGCTACCAACTGGAGTCTGCAAGACTACCCTAAGGAAGATTAGAGTAACATGGAACAGACCAGAATTTCCATCAGTGTGGCACACCGGGTACCCAGTCACTGCATGAGCCACATCTTAGTTATTTACTACAAAAGTATTCATAAAAGCGTAAATCCAAGGATATTCATATTGCTATGGCTTGCAATAGTGAAAACTTGGAAATAATTTAAATATGCAGTAACAGTGCATTAAAATGCACTGTGCCACAATTAGCTAGAAATATTGACAGAAAAACCTCAAAACATTGAAGGAAGTTGAAAAATGCATGCAAGAAAACCCCACTTTTCTTTAAAAGAAAAACAGGCTAATCAGGTAGACATTCTTGCCAGGCATGCCTGGTGACCTGAGTTCAAAATCCAAAACCCACTCACATAAATATGAGAGGAGAGAACCATTTCACAAAGTTGTACACACACACACACACACACACACACACACACACATACACATCATGACACATGTGCCCACACTTATACACACAATAATGTATTTTTAATTAATACTAAACAATAGGAGTACATATGCATGAACCCATGATCAGGCTTAAGAAAGTACTAACTCTTACACACTAATTACATCTGTAAAATGGGACTACAGAGGGGAGGAAATTTATATGTCATTCTCTTCCGCATGTCAGGGCTCTTTTAATATGTGTGTATCATTTTCTAGTACATATTACTTAAAAAAATTTTAAGACAGAAGTGGTGTCTAAAGTAGCAATTCATCCTTCTAATGCCATAAACACAAAGAACCATTTTTTTGGGGTGCCCATCATCTCCCTTCTAGAACGTAATTTGACAGTTGTTAGATTCATAACACACCCCTCACCCCTGCTCTCACTTTCATCCACAGATCAAGTCCAGTGAGAGCTTGCAGCCTTGCTGCACATCATTTCTAATAAGAAAGTACCAACTTATAAAGCAGATATGGATCTACTAATACAGCAGCCAAGCCAGAATGGCTATTCAGTCACCTATCTTATCTCTCCACACATTCAATATCTTCTCCCACTATTTCCAGAGAGTATTTGAGCTATTTTATAAGAAAATGTATATATGTAGATAAGTGATAGATGATAGATAGATAGATAGATAGATAGATAGATAGATAGATAGATAGATGACAGATGCAAGTTATATAAATTATCTCATAGGAGGATTGTAACTGAGTCCCTACCCACTGATCAGGGAAGACTCTTGATCTGATGACCAGAAATATGCGTGATGAACTCACACTGAGAGGTAAAATAGAAAAGGAAAATTAGGACCAAAGAAAGAAGAATAAAAATATGCTGGACATCATTCAATAACTATTTGCTGATGATAATTATAGGGATGGAAAACCCATCAAGCCTATGGAGCTAAAATTAATCAGCAAGTATTCATAGACTGCCTTCTGCTTCTATTACTGGTTCTGGCTTCCTGCCTGTCTAGTGCCAAGGCTGGAGACATTTACATGGCATTCAGCGTGTCAAGACTGAAAGAGCAAAATGGTCAGGCAGAGGCTTACAGCAGCCGTCTGCACCCCTCTTTTTTGTTGAAACCATAGTCAATCAAGACGAATTCCTTCTGTGCAAGACTATAAAACTTTCTTAAAACATCACTATATCACTTGAAAAGACCCCAGCTAAAAGGGGGCACTCTTTCTCTAAAGCAAGAGTCGATTCATTTGTGTGCCATCTGAAATTTCAAAGCACAGATGAACATATGATTGCTATTAAAGTCAGGAAGTGAAACCGATAGCACTTTGTAACAACAACTACTTAACTTTCAGGGCTTTTTTCCCCCGTTGTGACAAACATTTGAGGTAAATTGTTAATTGTGATGTTTATGTCACTGTTAAATTTGGATAAATAACTGTAAGTGCAAAGATAGACATCTGTTACCTTCTGCATGCCCAGCCATTCTTTTATTATTCTTGTAAAAGCCCCAATAATTATGAGATACCTCTCTATGTTTCTGTCTGTCTGTCTCTGTCACTTTCTCTGTCTTGCTCCCTCTTCCTCACATTCCTATCTTGTTTCTTCTTTTCTCCCAGCAGCCCCTCAGACATTGGTATCTCACCTAGGGTTTGCCATGCAGAATGTGCATGCTCTTTATTCCTTGGTCACGGTTCATGTGCCTCAACTAAAGTGATAAAGCCTCTTTCAGGAAGAGGACAGGGAGGTCATTGCCAGAGAGGAGAACTCTTCACTGCTGTAGTGCATGTGAATATAGGTGGCATCATCCACCCCACAGAGAAAACCCTTCCCCCAAATAAAACCAAAGTAGGGAGATGAAGCCAAGACATAGAAATCAAGCCCTTTTGGTATGATCACATGATGTGAGGTCTTGGCTCATATCTAGCCATGCTTGAAAGTAAACTTTATGTAAACCAACCACCGATCAACTCTCGCTTTAACAGTTGGGTGCCATATATATATATCCTTATTGAATGCTGATGGCAGTCTTCTATTATGAATGCCTCTCCTTGAAATCAGTGACATCTAAAGGCAACCCTACCTGCTCACCCTTCCTGTGATCACACCAACTCTCCTACCTCTCATGCTCAGGTGACTCCTTGCTGCATATCATAGCACCCATGTAGCTACTGCTACAGTCAGTCGTATAAGGCAGGTAACTTGTCACTCTCTCCACCTCCATTTCCTCTAAACTAGGGATTACATCTCAATCTTTTTAACTGATGAGGATTTACATATTTGGGGTTTGGTTTTGCAGATATAATACTTGATCCCATAATCATTTTTATGTCCCTGCTGTCTTATGCTAGGGCTTAACATTTAAAAATTGTTACTTTGTTGAAGGCAATGGTGGCAGGAATGACTGCAAGCATGAATGGAGGAGGAAATTAGCTGATTAAAAAAAACAAAACAAAACACCCTTTCTTCTATTAGATTAGTTGAAAAGAAATGTGATTATGTATTGTTGAAGATTAGGCCTTGGTCTTATAAACAATAGGAAAGTACTCTACTGGCACACTACCCCCTGATCTGACATCCTTCTATTAATATCCTGTGATTCGTTGAAGAAAAATATAGTCTAATCATCAAAAAAACTGATTTAAATAAGTTAATATATTTAAGTGGAATCTTCAAAGTGTCAGCCCTTGGTAGTAAATAATTGAGACTCAGGTCATTATAGTCTTAAGGTGGATGAATGGAGAGAGTCAGTTCTTTTGTGAAATATTTACTACTTTTTAAAATACCATAATGTCAATAAAATTTCTTATATATGCTAAAATGAAAACAACTTATAATATGGAGTGTAGTTTAGTTATGAAGAATGAGCCAGGAAACATCATGACAGCCAGCCAGAAGTTTGCTGATATCTGTAAGGTAAGACAACCATGTAGCTTATGGCAGGGCCTGTCTGTCTGTCTGTCTGTCTCTCTTATGACATAGTTAAGAAAAAAATGGGAATAAAGCACAAGGAATTTACAAAGATGCTGCACTCTCTGTGTATGCCAGGGAGATTGAGACTTTACAGGTGAAACAGTGCAAGGCTGAAGGACAACCAACCACAGATTTGAGATGGGATCAAGGGGTAGAGGTGAGCCAATAACTCCTCTATTCATGCAGAAATCAATGACTTCCTGGATGAGTAAGGAAATGTCTAAGTTCCTGAATCCCAGTATTGACACATTGAGCTTCCCCTTCCTACCCATATTTGACAACTTCAGATCTTCCAATGTTTCTTCCTTATTACACGCCTCTCTTGGACTCCTTTTCCTACCCCATCTACCACTGGTCCTTCTTGGGCTTTGACAGACAGCACGCTCCCCAGCCCCAGCAGAAAACTGTTCCTCTAAGGCCGTTTCTTTTCTTCTTCTTTTATTAAAAATACATTTTTTTTCAAACAGTGTATTCTGATTATGGTTCCTCTCCCACCTCCTCTGAGCCCCTCCCCACCTCCATGCCCATCACCCTCTGAAATGTGACAGACAGCAGTGGCTTTCCTACCTTAGCCATTCCAGTCTGTTGTCACTTCCGTCACCATTTAGGTGAGAGAGGGAAATCTGTTTTTTAAAAACTTACTGATATAAAGGACATCTATCACACAATTCATAAAACAGAATAAGGTATAGAATACTCTTTAAGAGTGACTTCTGTGTGTACAACTGATTTTTACAAAATGATTTCAATAATCTTTCCCTGGCTGGTGCTGATGACCAATATATGGCTCAATACAACTACTTTGGTAAAGTCAGACTAGAAATAAATATTTGGTTAATATTAAGTTCAGCAAAACAGATAGATACTGTTAATCTTCTAACCTGACTGTTGGCTGAGATTCTTATACTAGTGACTGCACTGACAGTGAAGTAACAGAGATAGGTTTTGAGACTAAAATCTTCCTTGAATATAAACCAGTAGTGGAAAAATAATTATTCATAAAAATAATTATTCATAAAATTTTGAAATTTCATTTTCATTATCAAAATATCCTCTAGCACTGAATTCTGGATATCAATAAAACCAATTAAGATCATGTTTATAGTTTTTCTAGTTTCTATAATGCAAAAACTTTATCGTGGTTCATTTCAACCTATTAAAATAACATTTTTTTTTTTGCTTTGTTTTGTTTTATTTTTCTCTGTGTTTCTTTGGCTGTCCAGGACTTGCTTTGTAAACCAGGCTGGCCTCAAACTCACAGCAATCTACCTGCCTCTGTCTCCCTGAGTGCTGGGATTAAAGGCATGTGCCACAATGCCCAGCTCAAAATGTTGCTTTTGAATGCTTTAACACACCAGAAGATGCCCACTATACTACAGTCATATCAAATAACAGGGAAATAATCAGAAAGTAAACAGCTCCTGAGTATTTCTTAACATTGCTGTTGAAATATTTAGTTGTAAGTTTATAAATTATTTTTAATAATGACTATGATTAGCAACTAAGAAAATCTTTGAAAAGTTAACAGACAGATTTTACAAGCTAGTATAGCTAGCTCTAATACAAGACTACATTGGCACTAAAACTTGCCTAAAACTCTATTGCCCTGTGCACTAGGGATCTGGGACATGAAGGAAAAGGGCTAAAGATAATTGGTACTTCTGTTGCAACTTACTGATGATGCAAAAATTATATATGCCTCCCCTGTTTTCTGAATAATTCTTGAAGTTTAAACTCTCCGTTTCAACCCTACTTCCTGTGAGATGCATGGGTAGATATTACCTTCTGCTACAAACTGAAAGGCTACGTGACGGAACCCAGCCCATTCAAGTGTGTAAACTGTGAGTTAGGTTTCAAATGCAGACCTCAGGTTGAAAATTAAACAGGAGGAGAGAAAAAAAATCCAGTATTGATACTATTTTATAAAGCGTAGCAAATGGCCTTTGCAGCACTTTAGAATGTGGTAGGAAGAGCTTACAATTTCTGCCCTCTTAAATGTATCTCTTTTTTAACACTCATGCTTAAATATATTTTAAAACACTTTAATAAACCTGAGCTTTGCTTAAAGAAATGAAGTTTGTATAAATCTGACCTCCAGTTTAACTTCAAATAAAACATATATATGTATATACATATATATATGCATATATATATGTTTTATTTGAAGTTATTTATATATATATATATATATATGATCTAAATAAGTAAAGGAGGTGTAAGAGCTTAAACAGAAGCAAATCCTCTCAAAACTGAGTGAGGCATGCCACCAACAAATGGGGCAGAATGACACACTGTCTACCAAAGGAGCATGGGACAGAAGAGATTAAATCAGAAAAGGAAGAAAGCTAATGACATAATGGCCAGCCACAAATGCCACAAATGAAAAACAATGTACGTAATAATCATTGCAATTATTCTGTGTGCTTGCTCTAATGTCTCTAAACATTGAAAACATTAGATCTTTGCTTATGGCAACATGTACCTAGTTCGTCAGCTGATATTTTATCTCCTCTTTAATCCCTTATTGCTTCAACCAAGTTCAGCTAATATAGAGGATATAAATTTAACCAAGACAGCCACAAACATTTGATACACGGGAATAGAAGCTGGTATTTTAAGTTGCTTATGATGAAAGTAAAAAGACAAAACAAAGAAAAAAGAGGAAGGGAAGATGTAACCATATAGCATTTCCAGTTCCTATGTTAATGCCAACTAGGGAAAACACACACACACACACACACACACACACACACACACACACACATACACCAAAGCACAACTGATTCTGATCAAGAGTCTGACATACTCCACTGAGGTTTTTTTGTTTTGTTTTAATAACAAACATGTCTTCTGAAAATGGAAATAATAAAGCACACAGAAATGAGACATTCAAGTTTAGCTGGGTTTTCCTCAAACCACTTACCTGCGAGGCCTAAAGAGTTTCCCTAAGTCAAGATATTAAAGAGGCATTTAGTATTTATGACAGCTTCAGGAAATGGTTTAAAGTAAGTTCTCGCAGCCAGCAAGAAAAGTTGTCCTGGGTTACCATATGGTTAATATTTTTAAAACCATCCATTAACAAGAAAATGTATTTTACTTCAACTTACATTTAGTACCATAGGGTTAAGGGCATGGCTAAGAAACAAAACAAACAAACAAACAACAACAACAACAACAACAAATCCTGGAAGCTCAGCCTGGAAAAGTGGCCATAGCTATAGAAAAATAAGTTCAAAGATGTGTCCTTTTGTAAGAGAAAATGTGTGGTAATCAATAGTAGAGGCAGCCCTGAAAATGCTATGAAAGGACTTTCCTTGAATAAGGTCTTTTCTAACCAAAGTCAGTCAGTTCATGCCAATATAACCAAGTTATGTAGTCTTCATACAGCACTCACCATCTGTGTCCAGGCTGTGGAGAACAAAGAGCCAAGGTTACTCCATACATTCCTGCTGCCCTCAGCCAAGGTCCCTGTTCTTTTCTCTCAGATGTGTTTACATTTAAAGGATGAATATATATATATATATATATATATATATATATATATATATATATACATATATATATATATATATATATATATATATATATATATATATATATATACTAAGAAGTCATTCTTTTCTAAAATCTCAATGTAAAGATGCTACAAGCAATTTCAGTCAATAGCGTGGGTGGAAGATATTTCAAAAAGACTGGCGTGAGGCAGGAAGAACTAATCATGAACAAATAGAAATCTGATTTATTATATAAATGCCTTTAATTTCACTCTCTGCTTCTGTTTTGTTTGTCTTAGTTTTGCTTTGTTTTCAAGACAAGGTTTCTCTGTGTAGCCTCAGCTGTCCTGGAACTCACTCTGTAGACCAGGCTGGCCTTGAACTCACAGAGATCTGCCTGCCTCTGCTTCCCCAAGTTCTGGGACTACAGGCATGAGCCACAGTACCTAGTTTCTCCCTACTTCTTAAGAACTAAGGAAATTTGAAATTTAAATGACCAATAATTGTTAATGATAATTGAATACTTAATATGGCTCATGAATTAATATACATCATATATATCAATTAATCTTTATAATTTAGATCACTATTATTTTTTTTTTTATTTTACAAGAGGTCAAAAATAAGGTGTAGTGATTTAGGGAGCTAGCTCAAGATTATAGACCCTTATATAGAAACTAGCATTAGTCCCAAAACACCATGGGACTAGACTACAAAGGAAAATGAAATGGATGTGAGGCACCTAGGTGTTCAAGTATAATAGGCTTTAGGTTTCAGAAAATAAAAAGCTTGCAAGTTATCCATAACCTTATCAAGTTTAAGTACAAGACTAATCACAGCTGCTAGAAAACTATGCCTACTATACAGGGACAGACAGAAGATGCTGGACTTCAATGGTAGAATGGGACTTGGAACCGTTATATCACTGTGATAGAGAGCTACTGTGTTGAAGCAGGGGCTTCATATGATTTAATTGATTTTGTTTTTGAGGAGATCATCTGACCCCATGGCTTGAATTATTCCATTGAGAATGGAGATAATAAAACAGACGAGCAGAAAAAAAAACTCACTTAAAGAATACATCAAGTGCTTTATAAATGCTTTCCTTATTTTCCTTCCTGTCTTTATTTCTTCTTCTCCCCCCCCACCCTCTTTCTCTCTTTGTGAGTGAGTGTGTGTGTGTGTGTGTGTGTGTGTGTGTGTGTGTGTGAGGTGCATACATCTGTGGGATCACATGAAGGCCAGAGAAGGACTTAGGATGTCCTGCTCTATCACTCTCTATTTTGTTCCCTTAACATGGTCTCTTACTGTATCTGGAGTTTAGTTAGATACCAGAAAGCCCCAGTGATTTTCCTGTCTGAACCCCTGCCCCTCAGCCCTGTGCAGTGGAAGGGGGTGTGTGGATAGGTGGAATGGGGTTTAGAAGCACCTGATGTCACCTCAAAATTTTTATGTGGGTTCTGAGGACTTGTTTGAGCAGAAAATCTTTTACTTTCTGAGCAATATTTGCACTACAAATGCTATAGAGATACAAATGGAGATTCAGTTGCATCTTGGGCTTTTTAATATTGTTTACCTTAGGACATAAGAGTAAATACATATTCATCGACTCACTCAATTAAAACCCACTGAGCATCAAATATGCACTGGATATATAGTGTTGAAAAGGAAAGACCCAGTCTCTGTCTTTCAGATTTATATTCTAGTGAGGAGAACGAATATAAGAAATGTGCACACAACAAATGAACTATCATTGTACTATGCTATCAAACTGTTCAGGATTCTGTCAGAATACTATATGGTCTAGTTATTTATGGGTAAAGTGTGCTTGAAAGTTAAAATCCTTGGAAATAAGCATGAAGATCTAGAGTAATGTTCTTACAAATTGTTATTATTTCTTTAGCCAATTCATCCTAAAGTGATATGTCCAGTTGACTAACTTGACTCAGTGTTATTAGTATAACTCTATAAAATATTACCTGAAGCCTGTTACACATGGGCCTCTGTTCCAGGGACATAACATAATGAAATAGATAAGGTCTTTGTCAGATAAAGTTTGAATATATCAACTTTATTCTCACCTCTCCTTATGAGGTAATAAAATACATTATCTTTGAGGTAGGGATTGATCCTGTTTCTCACGTTGTAGTAATACTAACTTCCTAGAGTTATTGATGAGTAAACATTCATGTTAATGAGTTAAGATATAATGTATAAAAATGTAGACTAGTGTCTGGTAGACACTGTGTCTGTTAGATGTTTAATAGTTATTAGCTATCAGAAGAATGGTGTTATAAGAATTTTAAATTTTACGTCTGACACTGAACATTTCTTTATTTATTTGAAGTTCATCACTTAAATTCCATGAACACTTAAGTCTTTTAAAAGTTAGTAATGCTCCTTTATGTAAAATGTGAGATCAAAGAGGAAAATGTCTTTAACGTTATTGAATTCCATCCTTTAACACTTAGGAGCTATGTGACATTGAATCAAGGTCTGTAAGCTTTAATTCCTCATAATGAAAAATCAAGTAAGGTAGTGTGCTGTACAGTTTTGTGTCACTTGACACATGCTAAGATAATTTAAGAGGAGGAAACCTCAGTTAAGAAAATGTCTCCCCAAGATGAAAAACTCAAGTGACAACACATGCTGGAGAGGCTGTGGAGAAAGGGGAACCCTCCTCCACTGCTGGTGGGAATGTAAACTGGTACAACCACTTTGGAAATCTATCTGGCACTTTCTCAGACAATTAGGAATAGTGCTTCCTCAAGACCCAGCTATACCACTGCTAGGTATATACCCAAAATTTGCTCAAGTATACAAAAGGGATACTTGCTCAACCGCGTTTATAGCATCTTTATTTGTAATAGCCAGAACCTGGAAACAACCCAGATGTCCATCAATGGAGGAATGGATACAGAAATTGTGGTATTTTTACACAATGGAATACTAATCAGCAATCAAAAAGGAGGAAATCATTAAATTTGTAGGAAAATGGTGGGATCTAGAAAAGATCATTCTGAGTGAAGTATCCCAGAAGGAGAAAGACAAACATGGAATATACTTGCTTATATAGACCTATAAGATATGATAAACATAATGAAATCTATACACCTAAAAAAGATAATCAAGAGAGTGGACACAGGGTAAGATGATCAATCCTCATTTAGAAAGATAGATGGGATGTGCATTGAACGTATGACAGGAGTCTACTGAAGGCATCTGAAAGACTCTACCTAGCAGTGTTTTCAAAGCAGATACTAGGACTCATAACCAAACCTTCGTCAGAGTACAGGGAATCATATGAAAGAAGGGCAATTAGTATGATGGGGAAAGGATAGGAGCTCCACAAGGACCAAATATATCTGGGCACAGGGACTTTTCTGAGACTGACATTCAACCAAGGACCATGTATGGATATAACCTAGAACCTCTGCTCGGATGTAGCCCGTGGTAGCTCAGTTACCAATTGGTTTCCCATAGTAAGGGGAACAAAGACTATTTTTAACAGGAACTCAATTGCTTGCTCTTTGACCTCCCCACCCCCCCAAGGAAGGAGTAGTCCTGTCAGGCTACAGAGGAGGACTTTGCAACCAGTCCTGAAGATATCTGATAAAACAGGGTCAGATGAATGGGGAGGAGGTCCACCCCTATCAGTGGACTTGGAAAGGGGCAGGGAGGAGATGAGGGAGGAAGGGTGGAATTAGGAGGGAATGAGGGAACGGGATACAGCTGGGAAAAAAAAATTGAAAAAAAAATGCCTCCATATAATTGGACTAAACACAAGTCTATAGGGCATTTTCTTAATTACTGATGGATGGGGGAGGGCCCAGCCCATTGTGAGTGGTGCCATCCCTGGGCTGGTGATTCTGGGGTCTATAAGAAGGCAGGCTTCGCAAGCCAGTGAATAGTATTCCATCATAGCCTCTGCATCAGCTCCTGCCTCCAGGTTCATGCCCGGTTTGAGTTCCTGTCGTCACTGCTTTTGATAATGAACTGTTTATGTGGAACGGTGAGTGAAAGCCTTTCCTCCCCAAGTTGCTTCTGGTCATGGTGTTTCATCACAGCAATAATAACCCTAACTAAGACAACCAGTGACATAGCTCATTAGTTGAACACTATCCTAGCATGTAGGAGCCCCAGCAATTCCCATGAAGTACAATAAAATAAATTATCTATTTCATTCAACACTTCCAGCAAAACTGGGCAGAAGAACCAATGAACCTTAAGCAAAACACATAACTATTTTTATTACTATGTAACAATGATAATTATTGAGTATTTAAGCATACTTTTAAATATGACAGATTGAAGCATTAGGTATCTTTCTATCGAAGTAAACTAAAGTATATTTAGGCTACTAAAAAGAAAGAACAGAAAAAGTTCACATTTTTGCTCAACTGAAAATATTTGTAAAGGAAATTTAAAACTTAAAATGAAAAATTAAAACTTAAACTTAAAGTTCTACTTTAAGAACTATTAAGAACATACAAAAAAAAGGAGAGAGAAAAACATTAAATGGGAATTCTTGTAAAAAATAAATTATTCAAAAATAAAAAGCACCTACAATTTACAATTCAAACATGCAAGACAAATGGGGTAGATTCTTTCAATGAGTAATCCAGCTATTTAGGTTTGTGGTATGAAAGTATACGGGGAAAATATGGTATATATGCACAACATTTAGTCCTTTTCAAAGGCAAACATCAAGGATAATCCTATTAGTATGAGTTTTATTGTAGGGTCAAGTACCACCCCACCCCCTTACAGGCTTGGATGTTTGGGGATCATATTCACAAGATATCTGATCTCAGTTCTTGAGCCTCAAAGGTGGGAAAGCTGGCAAGCAGGGAAAGTAGAGTCATGCATAGGTCTAAAGTAGAGTCATAGTCCAAGGTCTCACGTTGACTAAGAGCCTGGTTGACTTGATCCTCCTTGGAAAGGAAGGGATCTCTCTTCTCAACGTAAAAAGTTTGTGTTTGATTTTTTTTTTTTTCTTCACCAAGTGCCTCAAGGGCTCTTCATAAACACTCCTCTGGCAGAGGAGGTCTACTCTGGTACAGGTTTTCCTTCACCAGGTGCCAAGCCTCTACTCCTTTGCCAAGATGGCGGCCCCAGATCCCTTGGAGGTAGTGACAGTGGAGCATCCCTGCACAAGGATCCTGCTTTCTGCCACTTCCTCCCCTTATGTAGCAGACGACAGCACTGGGCAACGTTCACGCTGTCCAACGCTTTCCAACCACGGAGGGACGACTCGGTTTTGACGCCACAGGGCACCTTTGCCAAGATGGTGGCCGCGCGGCGTCACCGCTCTTTACCAAGATGGCGGCGAGAGGCTTCCGGCACGCGCTTCCCCCAATAGGGGCTCTCCGGAGAGGTCAGGCCGAGGCGGCCGCCCTGGGAGCCGGAGCGCGGCGCGAGCGAGAGGGCGGCTGCCGCCGCGCGCCCCGGGGAGGGGAGGAGTCGGAGTCGGAGTCGGAGTCACCGCAGCCTCCGCTGCTGTCACAAATGCCAAGCGCTGGCATCCGTGGGGGCGCAGAAGTTACTTCCCAGCCCGCTGAGGCAACACCGCAACCCCCTCCCCCGGGGCCCCCCAACTCCTAGCGCGTGTGGCGGGGTGCTGGCGCGCCGGGCCCCTCTCCCTGTCCTCGGGGGGCCGGCCACGTGTTTCCCGTGGACAGCTAAACGCTGACGTCCGAAAGCTGCGTGTTTTGTTGGCTCGTGGAGGGGCACTGGGGTCCCTGGAACCCAGGAGGCAGAGCGACGCACCTAGCCCCGGGCAGCAAATGTCAAGTTTGGGGGGGGGGGGAAGCTCTGCGGACAGCTTGGAGGCCGGCCCCGAAGGGGGTGGGAGGGGAGGTCAGGAGTTTGGGGTGACAGGAGGGCGGACTTCTGCAGCAACTTACTATTCCGTGTGCCGCTCGCTCCTAGGCCTGCACAGCCCCCCCTCCCGTCTACCCCCCAACTCCACCCAAGGCTCCCTTAATCACAATTTTTTTTAAGTGCAAAGAAATCCAGCTCGCTAGAGGTTTTGCATTAGGCTCGCAACTTCCTCCGAGAGTGAGCGCGCTGGCAGGCGGGGAGGGAGTGGTGGGGGTTGAACTTGGCAGGCGGCGCCTCCCGCTGCCTCCGCCGCCGCCGCCGCCTCCTCGCGGAGTCGGGGAAGAGGGTGGGGGACGGTCGGGGCGCGGGGGAGGGTGGGTTCTGCTCTGCAACTTCTCCCGGTGCAAGCGGGGCGAGCTAGCGCGCGCGCGGCGGCGGCGGCGGCGGCTGCAGACGGGGCCGCCCAGACGATGCGGGGGTGGAGGGAGCTGCCGGCACGCGAGTCCCCCCCCACGTCGGGCTCTCAGTACGTAGGCACCGACCCTCTCCTCGGCCCACCCCCACCTCCCCGGAGGGCGGCCGGGGCCCCGGGCGCCGCGGCCCCTCCGCTAGCGGGACACGCTCGGCGCAACTCGGCAGCCGGCCGGCGCGGACCACCCGTGCGGCTCGGCGGGCCGGCTGTCACCCCCGGGGGGCTCTGGCGGCGGACGCCCGGGGCGGCCGCGGAGCCGGGCGGGGGCGGGAAGGAGCCGGGGAGAAGAGAAACTGAAGCAAACTCGCGCGCCCGGGTCGGCGCCCGCCGCCGCCCTCTCCCCTCTCTCCTCGGGTGGGAGAGGAAGGCGAGGCGGCGCGCGTCCCGGCGGAGGCGGCGGCCGTGGGCGCGGGGCTCGCGGGCGCCGTCGGGGCCGGGCCGCCGGCGGGTGGGGAGGTCCCCGCGCCGCCGGGCCGGGGGTGGGGGGAGGACCGCGAGTCCCTTGCAGTTGCCGACTGTGGCCAACAGGTTGCACCGTTCCCCGCGACCGCCGCGAGGCGGCCCCTCGGGCGGGGAGCGGCCGGGGGTGGAGTGGGAGCGCGTGTGTGCGAGTGTGAGCGCGCCGTGGCGCCGCCTCCGCCCGCCCCTCGCTCGGTCCCGCTCGCTCGCTCGCTCGCTCGCCCGCCCGCCGCGGCCGGGCGGCCCGTTCGCGTGTCCGCGTCCCCCGCCTCCCCCCCCCCGCCCCTCCGCCTCCTCCATCTTGCGAGCTGGAGTCAGCGCCCGGAGCCCCGAGTCGCCGCCCGCCCGTCGGGGACGGATTCTAAGTGGGTGGAACGAGACTCCGCGGGCCGGCGGCGCGGCGCCGGGACGAGGGACGCGCGCGGGAGCCGAGAGCGGCGCGGGGCCCCGGCGCGTGAGCCGGGAGCGGGCGGCTCCGAGTGCCGGGGGCTCCCCCCTCCCCCGTGGAAAAGAGGGGGCGACTGTTGACTTCCTTCTCCGTGACACGCGCGCCTCCCGCGTCCGCACGCCGACTTGTTTATCTGCCTCGCGGTGGGAGCCGCGGGCGGGCGCGCGGGCGCAGAGGTGAGCGGGGGTGGGGAGGACCGGCCGGGCGGGCGGGCGCCCGCGGGGAGAACGGGCGGCCCGGGGGGCTCGGCGGCCGGGCGGCCGGACTTGGCAAACTTTTGCGAGCCAGGGGTTGGGGGGGTGGAGGCTGGCGAGGGCAGGGTGACGGTGACGAAAGGGCCCCGGCGGTGACAGCGCCGGCGCTTCCTCTCCCCGCACCGCCGGCCCGGCCGCTGCCCCGCGCCGGAGCCTCGCGCGCCCCGCCGGGAGCTGGCGTCCCCCCACCCCCGCCCCGGGCTCTGGCTTTGGCCGGGAGCCCTCGGGTCCCCGCCGTCCTCGCGGGCCGGGCGGACAGCTGCTCCTCCCGGGCCGAGGGGAGGCGGAGCGGCGGCTGCGAGCGCCGGCTCGGGGCGCGCGGTGCGGGCTGCGGGCGCGCGGGGCGGACGGGGGCTCGCCGTGGCCGCCCAGACTTCGCCCGCCCGGCCGGCCTTATCTGCTAGAAGTGGGCGTGCCGCGGAGGACTCAACAGGTCTGGACGCGTTTCTCCCTTCACCTAGCACCTTTCTCCCTCCATCTCCCCCCGCCCCGCCGCTGACGACGTGGGCTCTAGCTTTGGGGCAGGATTTCGCGCCCGACCTTTCGGAGGGGTCCCCCTTTTAGAAAGAGACCCTCCGTCGCCGCAGGTTTTTCTTTTTTAAATTTTTATTTTTTATGAATCATGTTTTGGAACTGCCCCTTTGACGTTTGATGTTGAAGGCTTGATTATTGCAGCTTTACCACTTCAGACCCTTGGCGCTGTTCATGAGGGCCGATTTACAGTTTAATTAGGGGGGGATAAATGTCGCTTAAGGGAGTGTCTCGTTTATGAAGTATTGTGATGGTTTCAGGCTTGGAGGCAGCTGCCATTCCGGCCCATGTGATAGCTCATCTTTAGAGATCCGAATTTGATGCATAGGACCTGGGTTCTGAGAGAGAAACCGTGAGAGAGAAATTCTAGGGCAGGTCCCACCCCTCTGTCCACCTTCCTCGAGTTTCAGTGAAGATGGGCATACTTCGTGTTTCTGTACAGGAAAAGTTTACCGTTTTGTGGGAAGGGATCCAAAATACGCTTATCACAGTCTTTGCCACTCTCTTAAAACATTGTGATCATTAATAATATACTAGCAACCTGGAGGAATACAGTAAAGATTTAAAGCTGCAGAGAAAAATTATTCTGAGCATTTTATTGAATGGGTTTTACTTGACCACAGTCCAGTTTTTCTTTCTTTTTCAGTGTTTACATATTTGGAAAAGAAAAAAAAATATTAGATTTGGAGATAAAATGTTTTGTATTGGGTGTATTAAACAATTTTCAAAAAGAAGTATAACTCGGTAACTCAGTGTTAGGAGTTTTGATAGACTCAGATCTATTAAACTATTTAAATAAGTTAAAATTGTAGTGAAGAAGCCAGTATAAATTCTACTCTACTCTTAAAAATACGCATTTTAGGCTATATACAATATATAGCATTTCTTTTACCTTGAAATTGAAGGGAGGTGCCACTAGGCACATCTCGTTGAAAATGTTTAAAAATAAGAGCATTTCACTGGCCTGTTACAAGATAAGCAGATCAGCACTGCTTACTTTTTTCAATAAAATGTGCATAATTCTTCAGTAGGTTGTACCTTGAGAAGGCTAGCTGTGGGGGGGATTGGCACAGGTGAAATTGTGAACCATAAGGTGTAAACAATTACACTGTAGCATTTATCAGCTGTTTTATGTATTGGCTTCCAGAAAGGCAATCACCCCTTGATTGAAAGGGGATTGGTAAGGATCATGGCCATCCCCCCTTTTTGAAGTGAAATACTTTGACTTCAATTTAAACCTTTAATCACAAAAAGTAAATTACAGTTCCTATGGTTACCAAAGTTGCCTTTAGTGAGTGGCAGGATGAGGAGCCAATTCGAATCAATTCAGTATAGCTTTGTCGGGCTGTACATATGAGCTGCCTTGTGTTTTTTAAATGTGGAGCACTGGATGGGAACAGGAGATACAGCTTCCTTTTAGAGGAGAGAATATTCTTCTGATAATGGAGACTTTGATTTGGGAGTTATCTAAGGGGTTCGTTTAATAGGCTGTCTCTACTAATCGGATCAGAGATAATGTGCTTTTATAGCTTATTATGTCCTCTTTTTTTGTAGTTAATATTTACCAATGGACTCCAAAGAATCCTTAGCTCCCTCTGGTAGAGAAGAAGTCCCCAGCAGTTTGCTTGGCCGGGAGAGGGGAAACGTGATGGACTTTTATAAACCCCTAAGGGGAGGAGCTACAGCGAAGGTTTCTGCATCTTTGCCCTCACTGGCTGCCACTTCTCAGAGAGATTCCCAGCAACAGAGGCTTCTTCTTGATTTTTCAAAAGGCTCTACAAGCAATGCGCAGCAGCAGCAGCAGCAGCAGCAGCAGCAGCAGCAGCAGCAGCCGCAGCCGGATTTGTCCAAAGCAGTTTCACTGTCCATGGGACTGTATATGGGAGAGACAGAGACAAAAGTGATGGGAAATGACTTGGGATTCCCACAGCAGGGCCAAACCAGCATTTCCTCTGGGGAAACAGACTTTCGGCTTCTGGAAGAAAGTATTGCAAACCTCAATAGGTCGACCAGCGTTCCAGAGAACCCCAAGAGTTCAACATCTGCCACTGGGTGTGCTACCCCCACAGAGAAGGAGTTTCCTAAAACTCCCTCTGATGCGTCCTTGGAACAGCAAAATCTGAGAAGCCAGGCTGGCGCCAACGGAGGCAGTGTGAAATTGTATACCACAGACCAAAGCACCTTTGACATCTTGCAGGATTTGGAGTTTTCTGCTGGGTCCCCAGGTAAAGACACAAACCAGAGTCCTTGGAGATCAGACCTGTTGATAGATGAAAACTTGCTTTCTCCTTTGACAGGAGATGATGATCCATTCCTTTCGGAAGGGGATGCAAATGAGGACTGTAAGCCTCTTATTTTACAGGACACTAAACCTAAAATTAAGGATACTGGAGATACAGTCTTACCAAGCCCCAGCAGTGTGACACTGCCTCAAGTGAAAACAGAAAAAGATGATTTCATTGAACTTTGCACCCCCGGGGTAATTAAGCAAGAGAAACTGGGCCCAGCTTACTGTCAGGCAGGCTTTTCTGGGACAAATATAATTGGTAATAAAATGTCTGCCATTTCTGTCCATGGCGTGAGCACCTCTGGAGGACAGGTGTATCACTACGACATGAATACGGCGTCCCTTGCTCAGCAGCAGGATCAGAAGCCTGTTTTTAATGTCATTCCGCCAATTCCCGTTGGTTCCGAAAACTGGAATAGGTGCCAAGGATCTGGAGAAGACAACCTGACTTCCTTGGGGGCCGTGAACTTCCCTGGCAGATCCGTTTTTTCCAATGGATATTCAAGGTAAGTTAGCACGTCCAGTGTGTGTCTTCTAGAGATTTGGATGCTTTTGTAAATAACTGAGTAGAAGTGGTCTTTTGAGAGTAGCTGTGTTAGAAGGTCTGAAGGACCCATCTGTGCAGAACCCACTTTGGATGTTTGGTTAAATAATTTTCTCATTGGTGAAGATTTATTTGGAAACTTCAAATCGGAATCCTAAGTGTCCTAAGTAAAACTAACACAAAATCAGTAAAATACGCCTACTCATCTAATACAGTCATTGTGTATGTGAATTAGCTATTTTAGAATGTGTTATTACTAGAGCATGCTTATTGCCGTGGCATGGCTCTCCGTGTACTGTGAGAAGCACCACATTTCAGGTAAAGGGCTAAGAACTGGAAGCAGCAATGCTGAGCCGTGGTGTTCAGGCTGAACCTCCTGGGTTTTGAAACTGTAGAGCAGTGCAGCGTGCAGTGTCCTAACCTAGCATTAGAGCAGCCTGAAGCAGAGGGCTGGTGTCCACTTCTCGGCCTCTGTAAGGAAGGGATGCTGCATGGTGCTCTCAGTTGCTCCCACAGATACTCCAGTAGGCAACTCATGATTAGTGCTGAGGCTTCAGTTAACAGGCACCATGTATGTCTCTCTTCCTTTTTCTCGGTCAGTTACAAAGAACACTGACATTTCTGTCTGCCCTCACCAAGTCCTCTTAGAGTGGAATCACGGAAACAACTTGTAAGTTAGGATAACTGTGCTGGGAGGCTTAGAGTCTCTGCCCTGTATCCCCGTCTTCAAGTCATGTCAGTGCTGTCATCTGCATTTTAGGTTTGAAAGGAAAGGGAATGTGGACTGTTGGGATTCAAGGATGATTAATCACTAGATGTTGTTTTGTTTTTTAGTTAAACAGAGTCCCTTCCTTGCATGTAGTCCCATCAACTTTTTCCTGTTAGTGATGTTCATTGCTCCTATTATTGAGAATATTTTACATAAAACTCATAAAAATGCTATTAATGCAGTCTGTCACTGAACTATATCCTTACAATGCTTTAAAATTCCTTTTCTCAGAAGGTTATCCTGACATTGATCTACAAAAAGGTATCTCTCTCCCTAACATGTAGGAAGCTTTTATTGGAAAAAAAAATAGATTTAAACTATGATCTGTTTTTCTAAACAGCTTAATGATATCTTATCAAGAGGAGGGAAAATCACCTTTGCTCTTGTGTATCCTAAGAGATGGGTAGTTAATATTTGTATTGACTGTTAGTAATGACTACTGTTCTATTACTCAACAATTATTCTCTCTTATTGTGGGGAAAACTACTACATCATTTTAACTTTTCTTTCTAAATTAGGATTTTAAGATACTTCCCATAAGGAAATCTAAATAGTTTCTCTATTGCATAAACTATGTTTTTCCAACTGGTAAGAGACATGCTGTCTTTTATATTTTCCAATCTTAAATTTTTGACAGATTTCATGTGGTTGAGTTTTATAAAAGAGTAACTATAATTGATTTGATTATCAAGAGGGAGCTATTAAGTTGATTTATAAATGTGATTACACGAGAAATAATACGTTTAAGGAAATTCCTTGCCCTGAAAGCCATCATAAAACTTTTCACATTTTATTACAAGAAAAAAAAAAAAATAGTCAAACCGAAACTTAACTTGCATGCACTATGAGTTGTCATTAAGACTTATAAAATCTTGGATATGAACAGTACGTCTTACCCTAAAATCATTAAATAAATTTACTGCTTTAACTTTTATACTTAGTGACATAAAATGTTCATGTTTTGTTAAGCCTCTGCCCTTAAAAAGGTAGGCAAGGCTACCATGATGGGGCACTTCAGATGTTCTTTCAGTGTCCAGAAAGTGATTAATTTTATGTTGACATAGGATTTTAATTTTAATCACTAGTATCTCTTCTTAAGGCAGAATACCTTAACCGGATCATGCTCTGTGTTTGCAAGTTTTACTCTTCGCACTAGGAACTGAGATTACCCAGAACAAAGCTTCACCCAAATAAATTGAGACAATGTTTCCTTTCTGGCCATTATTGAATTCTTCTATTGTTTCCAAGCAGCAGAGCTGGCAGAACTAAAATTGGTTGCTCTCTCTATATGATGCATGGTGGTTGCCAAACATTGGCTATGATCAGTGACCCTGAGTCATGAGCCACCAAATCAACATGCTGAGGCCACAGCATGATTGAATACTCTCTGACTTTAGACAGAAAATAGTAACATCGTTTGGAATTTAAAAAAAAAAATACGTTTTAATTTGAATTCTTAAGTAACTAAAATGTTTTCTCCCCAGAATGTTAATAAAAACCACTTCACATTATACTTGGGGGAGAAGGCAGTTTCTACAGTGCGCCATGATATCAAGGTAGCACATTAACTTGTAAATTTGTGAATATCACGATGAAGAGCTGTGTTTTGTTTTTAAGGTTTAAGTTCATTAGTAGTAAAACAAAGTAAAGGTTATTGATGCTCAGATCCTTCCTTAATAAATGAGCTTCCAATTCTAACGGTACAATTCAGTGAGCTTAACATAAACATAATTGAAGCGAAGCAGGCTCACTTCTGTGTAATTTGATTTTTTTTTTTTACACCAGGTTTCACCTCTGCATTAATATTGTGCACTGTAGAAAAGAAGAAGAGAGAATTAAAGCGTTTTCAGTAGAATTAGAGCTTTTAGGGATAGCGTTGAAATTTTGTTTGCAAGTTGACATTTTCCTAAAAGGTAGGATTAGAGAAAAAGAATAATGTAAGATGGACTTGTAAATTTACTCTTTGTGGAGTATTGGTTTTTGGTGTTTGATTTTTAATGACTCTATTAACACTTAAGTAGATTTGAACATCTCGTTATTGGTCATATCTGTGTCAAGTTTTATACAAGTAATTGAAATTGAAGAAAATTATAGGACTATGGGCTGAGGGAAATACATTTTGCTCCTCTCCTTTTGCATGTTAGCTCCAGACTACATGTTTTCTGAGAGGAAGACAAAGCATAAAGGAAAGAGTAGGTTTATGTTGGCCGTGGTTAGCCTTTTCTTTTGATAGGAGCTCATTTAATGTCTTACCTTGTTCCTTGCCTTCCAAAGATTCAGACAGTGGGTGTAGCAGTGGCATTTTGAGCTTACTGTTTCTTGATGTTTATTTATATAAAATGATTTCCTGATGTGGTTTGCTTTTGAACATGTATTTATTTGTTCATATATTGTTACCTTTATGGTAGAATCGGTGCCTCTTTTTAAAGATCAGTATGATTGACTGTAAAGAAACCAGCTATTGTGTGCTCAGGTGTGTCAAGTTAGTATGGGATGACTAATAGAGAAATGTGTAATAAGCCTTTGGTCAGCTCTTCATGAAATTCTTGTAATGCTTCTTTGGTTAATCCCTGTATGTTTTTAATTGACAATTTAACTCATATTGGTAATGTTTTTGTCTTTTTCTACTACAGATACTTTGACTGTTTTCCATATATTATTGAATGCTTATGAATTGTATGATTTGCTCTTAAATATGCTTTACACAAATGAGGATAAAATGCAAGTTGCAGTCAATTACTAGGAGGAAGGTAACGAGCAGTGTAGAGGAGAGCTGGTAGTTAACGGTATCTTTTCCATGAGT
Organism: Psammomys obesus; assembly: GCF_907164565.1. Taxonomy (NCBI): domain Eukaryota; kingdom Metazoa; phylum Chordata; class Mammalia; order Rodentia; family Muridae; genus Psammomys; species Psammomys obesus. The sequence continues at coordinate 1,676,312 of NW_026596040.1, read as the reverse complement.
GCCAGAGTGAAAGACTGAGCTAAATTCTTGGTGAGTTATGTAAGTCTCAATGCACTCTAGCCTGGTTTTGGGAAGCCCTTTTAGATTTTGGTTAGGTCTCCAGCATAATTCTTAAAATACAATTTTCTCTTTAATAGTTGTACATAATTTTGATGAGGTTTTGGGTCATACTGTATGTGTAAACAGGGATCATTGGTTCATGTTGAGTCGTATTTACTGTTCTGAGGCCATCTTGGCAATACTTTTGTCAAACGTAATTGTTTAATGTAGTATAAATAATTGCCAAATTAATAAGCATTTGTTGCTGTATTTCTGAGATGTACAGAATATACATTGGTGAATCCCAATGCATAAAGAATTTTCAAGGAATGTGTTGTTGGATTAAGCTATAACCAGAAAAAAAATACCAATTTTTGGTCCTTATAGAAGAGATCAGTTATTTCTTTCTGTAGCTTCAGTTAGCCAACTGTTCTCATTTTCTTCTCCCTTGGTTTTATATTTTCCAAGTTCTCCTAAAGGGAACTTATATTTTAAAACAAATCTCTAAAATGTTTTCTTCCTTCCTTTTAAATCATTCGATCATTTCTATATTTGAGTGTAACCTTAAATAATGTCTTTCTTCATTTTACATAATAATTTTTTTTTATACATTACAAGGTTAATTGCAGGCTTCAACCCCCACACAGTGGGGGAGGGGCAAAAAGAGAAGCACAGTGGCATGTAATAGAGGGAGAGACATAATTTTAGGGACAATTCCAAAAAATCATCTGGATCAACTGTTGCTTTTAAAACGTTGTAAATGGAGTGTCACTGTCAGGACTGCCATGATGCTTTCATGTGAGGTGCTAAGAGTGGCAGAGGAACTAATGTTTCTAGTTATGTTGTCTCATGTAATGCTTTCTTACCAAAATAAGGACAGAATTTACACTGTACTTTTATTTCTGCTAAGATTAATTTCATTTTTGTCCCATTGTAAGTGGTTATTAAAGAAAATCTAATATTTTGAACTTAAAAATAATCATGGTGCCCTTATGTTGCTACAACCATTTTCTATTTTATAGTGCGCCTTTATAAATAAGCTATCAACTGACTGTGGAGTGCAACTTTTATGTGTTGTTTTTCTGCTAGTACATTAGTAAATTAGGCAAATAACATAAGTTACTGGATTCTGTAAGTATTAGATAGACACTTAAACTATATTGCAATAGAGTTCTTAAAACCAATTGTGTTGAATGAAAGTTTGTCATCCTTTAACTTGCTCTATGGTCCAATTTAAATATTAATAGCCTATCTTGGTTGAGCTATATGCTTATTAAACATGTGTATTTAGAGTAACCCAGCTATTAACTTTAAATACTTCAGAATACTTTTTTTTATTTTAGCAACTACAGCAAGATTTATAGTGTCTGTAAGACAATGTGTTCAATAAGGTAACTCTCAAGATTTTTTCCATTCTCACATAGCTGCATAATATACACACATGTTATATATATGTATAAGGAGAGGGGAAAGGATATATTACATTATTAAAATTACATTACGTATGTGCTTACATATTTCTTTCCCTTGAAAATTTTTTGTTACTAATTTGAAAGTTTAATAAAGATGAGTATTTGAAACTTATAAACTTATAGCTTATTATATTTACTAAATATTAATTAGCCTTTATTCTAGTTATTTCATAAGTTTCCATAATAATATTTAGCCATGCCTATTATGAAAGCATATTTGATAGCCAAATTTTGAAAGCTGTTGTGAAATGATACCCAGTTTAGGGCATGATTTATTATTTCATGTTGGGGCAATACAATGACTTCCGACCTTATGATTGTCACATGAACACTGATGCTTTACTGGTTTGCTGTGGACACTGTTTTATGTTGTCATAATTGTATATTTTGTTTTATAATTGGGATTTCGGGCTTCCTTAATTTTAGTATGTAAAATTTGGTACTTGCCCATACACATATCTCTTCCAAACACTGAACATTTGATTTGGATGTTCAATAAGAGTAAGAGTAGACAAGCAAAAAAGACGTGCGTTCTAAAGTCCTTAAGTGAACCAGTCTGTGGCTCTGGATAACAGTGTGTTTTGAAATCAAAGATACTTTCTCTGTGTCAAATTGTTCTCAAAATACCACTGTGTCTGTAAAATTTCTCAATTCTCTTACCAATTTGATAGTTCATCGTATAATAAAGACTACTTCTTGACGTTTTCTTTGTATAGTATCAGGTATGAGACAAAAAAAACAAAACTTAGAATTGCACTTTTGTAAGAAAGGGGTTAAAAGGATATTTTTGATAGCATTAAAATGTGAATGTTGCTGTGGTTGGACCCAAGAAGTGGGCCCGTGTGTTCACAGAGCTTGTTTTATGTGTTAGGTATGAGACCATCATTCCTCTCCCCTCACTGTCAGATGAGAACTTGACATCATAGCCAGCACTCAAGGAAAGAGCACACGCTTCATTAGCTATGCAGCCAGCTGGAACCACCCTATTGGCAGTTATCAAAGCCTTGGCATCTGGACCTCTCCGAGGGTCTAAAAACACTAAGTAGGTGACATAGCCCTGACCAGGCAGGTGCCTCATGAAAGTCACCGAGCCTTTCCTTCCCGTGATTGGACACTAATTATGTGGAAGCACTCGGCTACATACACTGCGCTGCATTTCTTGCTGTGCGCTTCTCACACGTGCGTCTCATTTCATGGGTTGTTCTCGGACAGTCTTCATTCTGCTTGTTGTATTAAGTTCCTGAGTCTGTTGGGTCCATACAGGACAAAAGTAGCTGTGCCTGAACTCTACAAGTGGTAAATTGAAGACATTTAAAGAAAAAAGAGCAGGAAACTTTAATGCAGCTCTAAAGGAATTAGTATTTGATGTGTTAGAAAGCCCTCAACAAAGGCTGTGATGGTGCACACCTTTAATCCCAGCACTTGGGAGGCAGAGGCAGGTGGATCTCTGTGAGTTCAAGGCCAGCCTGGTCTACAGAGTGAGTCTAGGACAGCCAGTGTTACATAGAGAAACCCTGTCTCAAGGGGGGAAAAAAGAATTCCATCAACAGCCTTTAAGAGTAATTGTCCGAGAGTGAATCTTAAAACAGTATATACAGGAGAAACACGACTAAGCCTCTGCTCTGCGTGTCTATGTATGTAGTCACCTACTGTTTCCTGTAAGCTCCTTTTGGAGTACCAAGTACAGTACTCCAGCTCAACAGGATATGTAGATGCCACGGTATTGATGGTTCAGCCTGTAAAAGGGCATTGTGCAAGCCTAGTGACCTGAGTTCAAGCACAGAGCCCACACAAAGGTCGAGAATGAAATTCTGTCCTATAAAGTTGTCCTCTGACCTTCATAGGTGTGCTGTGGCAACCTCCCTGCAACATGAACATATACATACACAATAAAAATAACAATAATTAAAAAACTTAAAAGAACTTTTAGATGTGAGTTTACTTTGAAAATTAAAAAAAAAACTTTATTAAAACACAAAGTGGCAGTTATAAAGCTCTGGCAATTCTGTTCAGCTTAAACCAGGATAACTCTCACTTGCTAATAGTTAAGGTATCTCACTCTCTGGTGTGGGTATTGCCTGTTAAAAAGCACCAGGAGCTTTTTTAGTGCCTACTATGTGTAGTTCCCGAAAGGGTCATGAATCCACTGTATTGAAAACCCAGATAATTGTCTTAATATTGAGAGTACCTCCATCAGTAACCCTTTTCTGTGGATTTTATTACACGTTAGGTATGCCGTCTAAAGTTAGTAGCTATACTGATAACTTGAACCACATTGGTGACTTAAACATGAGGCTATCTCCTTTCCATTTTTATTGTCTGATACTCTTAGGTAATCATGAATGCGAAGATGGTTTGTTATTAAGAAGCTTTCAGTTTTTAAGAATCAGAAATATTAACAGTTTTCTAGGTGCATAAACTTGGGAGAATTATGAAACTTGCTTAAAGACATGTACTAAATTGTTTTTCTTTGATGGTTAAAAAAAAAGCCGCAGTAGGACTGAAGAGATGGCTCAGAGGTTAAGAGTACTGGCTATTCTTCCAAAGGACACTGGTTTCAATTCCCAGCACCCACATGGCAGCTCATGCCTACCTGTAAGTCCAGTTCCAGGGAATCTGCCACCCCACACAGACATATATGTAGGTGGAATACCAGTACACATAAAATAAAAATAAGCTGGGGGGGGAAGCTGAAATAAGGGCTGGAAAGGAGGCTCAGCAGTTAAGAGCACTTGCCACTCTTCCAGAGGACCTGGCTTCTGTTTCCAGTGCCTGTTTCAGCAGCTGTCACCTGCTTCTAAGTCCAGCCTCAGTGGAATCTGATACCTCTGATATCTTCAGGCACCTTCACGGGTGTGCACCTACCCATATACACACATAATCAAAAATAATCTTTAAAAAGTTTCACTAAAAATTACTATATAAACACACACGTGCACACATCTACACACATACATACATTCATGTGTATATATGTGTATGCATGTTCATGTCTGTTGTCAAGTATGGAAAAATAATTAAGTGGCAGTTTAAATTGGTAGATGCATTGTTGCAAAATCTGAGTTTGTAAATAGAAATATTGAAAAAGTTTAATTAGAACATTGCATGAAACATCTCATCTGAATTCCGCTGGATTTATGAAGGACAAAATATGAGAGTAGAACATATTTTTAAAATATTTTTCCTAAAATACAAGCTCCAGAATGCATGTTTCATTTGTAAGCCCCTGTCTTGAGGGGCTGTATTGTACTGTTCTCTGACGCCACCTTGAGACACCTTGTAAACCATTAGGGAAACCGAACTCTTTAAGCTGTAACATACATCCGTTTTCTTAACCAGAAAATGGATTTATTCTTTTGTTTGACCGCTTGTTTATATATAAGTGAATTACTTTCAGAAATTTAATATGTCTCAGGTTATAGTATTTGTTTCTGTTGAGGGTTATTTAAGAGTTCCGCTAGGGTGTTTCCTTCCCCTTCTCTGCCTTGCTTCCCTTTCCGTTTTTCCTCTATAAAATAGGCTTCCATTATATATCACAGACTGCCCCCATACTTGCCTTTTATAAATTCCTTTACAAAGGAATTTATGTAAACAGCTTACTTTTTTTTTTTTTAGTATAGTGCAGAAAAAGTAATTACTTCTAAGCCTGACTTTTTCTCTTATGTTTACTTTCTGTTCAAGAAAGAAGGGCCTATCTTTGGCTTGGGCTTGAAAGGAATTTGGTGATTGCAGATACGGAGTAAATATAGTATGAATTCCTACAGTAATTTTCAAAGTACTTGAGATCCTTATTCCAGCTCCTCCATGTCCTGGAGAATTAACCATTTGACAGTCACTATAATCAACAGTTCAAGTTATTTATACTAATAAAATAGTCTGAGTTACAGGGTCAATGTGAAATTCAAATCTTTTTTAATTTTATTCCTCAAATCTAAAATAGAAACTTTGCTTTTACTGACAGTTATTTAGGAACCTAACAGTTTTCATCTTAGGTCCTACTTTTATTTTTCTGTTTATTGTTGACAAGATGATGAGATGTGTAGATTTTGGCCTTTGAAGCCATGGCCATTCAGTATGATGATGTCTTTTGTATAACCATTGGGTTAGGACTGAAATTCTATTAAGAGAACTTCTTTAATGAAAATAATCTGAAATATTCTTAAATTTTTAATATTCTTGAATACTTAATTATTCTTCCCCAAAACATGACATCAGTTTTCAGTGGCCAAAAAAAGGGGACAAAGAGCCATCATCGTGATGTGACAGTATTGAAGTCTCTGGGCACTAGAGTTTAATATGATCTAAGGAAAAGCATAGTAATTCCTAGTCTTTACTTCGTGAGGACAGATGACAATTTAATCAAAAGTGTCATTAAACAGAGAGAGCCATGGTGCTCTGATAATACCACAATCATATTCAGAAGAGAAAACAAGGAAGCCAGAAGGAAAAATTAGAAAGCCATGAAAAGAGAAAATGAAAATTTTAAATTTCTGTCTAGTGACTGGCTAAGTTTGATTTCTGTATGTCTCACCTTTTGCATGGACACTGGGACATCCCTGATTACATCCAGTCCTTGTAAGGACAAGGGGCATTTCACTATAGCACCTTAACATGTAAAATATTCAATTTAGATTAGTTAGTTGCTTGAACAAGATCCACAGTGAGGAGGATAGCATGAATTTGCCTTAACTGTATTTTACCCCTTTTAGGGAACATTGGACCTCTTAAGAATCACTGACCACAGGACAACAACAGCATCCATACTGAGTAGTTCCTGTTGGTGAAGCACAGATCTCATAGTTGCAGAAATGAGGGTGTGGTTGGCTCACTGTGTCTGCCCTCCTCTGGGTTGTGTTCTATGGATGCTTCATTTAAAGTCTTTAGGGAACAGACTTGGTAAAATGTATCCATTTCATTGTCTTTTCAATGGGGACCTTGGACCATTTCACTTAGTGCTTATTCTGCCAGGAACAGAAGAGAAAGTCCAAGGAGTACTAGCCTGGGAGGTGGTAAACTGACCGAGAGTAATTACTTGTGGGCAGACAAACCTCAGTAACCTGTGCCTGTATTTAGAGACAGTGGCTAGATGGTGATTTGTGTGCTTAGTGAGTAAAGGTGTCAGCCTTCATCAGTATGCCCAGTGCATACATCACGAAGGAGTATTCTATCAGTGTTGGAGAATCATGGAATCCCATAACCCAGCTGTGTAACCATTTCCACGAGGAAACTGAGACCTGGTAAGTCAGTATCCTATTGTAGTTCAGACTTCCTTGGCTTGAATCTGGTAAAAATCTGTGTGAACTTGATCAGATTTACAGCCTATAAACCTCAGTTTCCTCACTTTTGAAATGGGCAGGAGGAGATGCTGCTGGTGAACCATGCGATACAGTCTGGTACTTACACAGCACTCAGAAAACATTAGCAGGTGTCCTTAGTGCTCCTCCAGACAGAGAGCTCACTGCCTAAATGCTGCACCAGGCCACTGCTCATGAGTGAGTCTTAGTGACAGGTCATCAGATGGCTTCATTCTGATCTTAACTTTCCAAGTAGGCATCATACTCAAGTAACGGAGGAGACTTTAATGTCAGATGTCTGCTTTGACTTCAGTTTGAAGGGGAACTAAAATAAAGTGTGTGTGGTAGGTGCTGAAAGAGGTACTTGTTGCCTGGCTCTCCTGGTTTACCTTCCATCCTCCCACTCAGCCACACAAGTTACAGAGAATCACTCACAGCTACTTGACCCTCTTAGGAACTCAAGGGAAGGTAAATCAGCCTGAAGAAGAGCAAGCCTCTTCTAGCTTCACAGATTCTTAAAATATTTGAAATAAGTCCACGGCTGTTGTCTGATCTCTACATCTTCAGTTTCTTCTAAAGGGGCTATGTCTTTTAAAATCTTATGACACAGCCCCATTAAAGGACTGTTTAAATATTTTCTATGCTTTCATATAAATTAAATCTCACAATTAGAAAAGACTTAACTTTCCTGGGGAGGTAGTGGTTGAGAGCTGGCTGCTCTGGCAGTGGACTTCAGATCATCTAGTAGCTCACATTTAAAAAGTGTTTATTCTCCTGAAGTAGGTTCTCAAACGTAACAGTTCATGTTACTGCCTAAACTTATTACATACATTGAAACATTTGTGATATTCTGTGTTTTTCAGCCTTATTCTGTTAAGTCAAAGATTTATTAACCGTTTCCTTCAGTGTCAAGTTTTTCCACATTGGAGACTTTCAGAAGCAGCCCTTTGTCTACTCAGTTGCTCAAAGTAGATTTATCTGATAACTTGTATACGCTAATATTTGCTCAGGAAGGAAAGCAGCTGAGAACCTAGTGGCTTTCACATAACATTAATTACTCTTTATGGCTCTCCAGCTTAGCTGCTCAGCCCCAATCTAGTCAGGCTCATCTGTCTGAAGAACAAGACAGTTACTTCATGTATGTACTATAAATTTACTTTTACAATGTAAAAGTACAATTACTGTCTTCAACAAGGGATCAGAAAGTGCAACTAGAATTATTATTTGCCTCCAATGTTCACATAAAGATTTATTATTATTATTACTATTATTATTGAAACAGTGTTTCTCTGTGTAGTCCTAGATGTCCTGGAGCGCACTCTGTAGACCAGGCTGGCCTTGAACTAGCAGAGATCCACTTGCCTCTGCCTCCCAAATGCTGAGACTAAAGGTGTGTGTCACCACTGTCTGGCTGCCTTTCAACATAAAACAGTATGGAGTTCTTTTCAGTGCACTACAGAGCGTTGTCATATTAGGTGAGAACTAAACATTTAAATCTCTTCCTCCTTCAACAAGGATGAAAAAAGAAAGTGAAACCCATACAGCATAAAACTCAGTTAATTTAACGCATATTTCAGGATCTGGACTCAAAAAGTAAGTGAACTTTTCCAGCCTGGATCAGGATAGGTACCAGGTAGATACTCTCTGACTCTCCTCTGATGTTACTTCTGTGAACACAGGCATGCCAGCTGACTTTTCTGCACTTTAGTCACTGTGTTTAATTACTGTATTCTAAGGGGAGAAAGTTTGGGTGTCTTTTTAATTAATGACAAACAAAGTCAGTGAAGTAAGGAGTACAGTATAAAAGCTCTTACTTGACTTTTTTTTTTTTGAGAGTTAAACGATTTTGAATGATTTCAGTCTTTGCTTTTTAGAATAAATTTCCTGACTTAGTTCCTTAAAAGGATCATAAGTCAAGGGAAAAACAAGCTATCCCCAGTATTTGGGAACTAAGGATATTTTCTCCAAACAAGCAATACCAATTTTATTCGGTGCATGGGTTTTTGTTTTGTTTTGTTCTGTTTGTTTTTATTTTCCCTTTTTTATTTTATTTATTTATTTATTTTTTTAAATCCTACAGGGGACTGCTGAGGAGGAAAGAGTCTTAGTTTGGGAAGGACTGTTAGTTGGGGAAAAAAATCTGAGGGACAACTAGAGGTCAGAACTCAGAAAAGGAGGGTTGGAAAAATAAAGTAGCAAGAGTGTTCCTCCTTCTATTGGAGCTTATCCATGAAGGCTACAGAGGCCCTTCTGCCTCTTCAGTGCAGTGCTAGGTGCAGAAGAGCAGAAAAGAGAAATGTTATGTTTCTCAATCGCAAAGAGCTTATGTCTGTCTATGGGTCTTGATTGCAAATTATTAAATACTTAAAAAAAAGCAAATATAGTAGGCTTGGTGTCAGATAATGAGAAACTATTGTAATAATAGGGACAATGCAATTTCTGATGGTTCTTCCTTATGCAAATTAGCATTTCAGTTTCTCCTGGATCAGCCCTCCCCCTAGACAGAATTGTTCCATAGATGTGTGGCTAAACCAGCTTGCACAATCTGCCTTGATAGATAAGTCGTAACTCCCATGAACAGGCCTTGGTACCTCCTTTTGGTAGGAGGGTGCTGCCTTCGTAAACTTGCTGAGTTTCAGTGGCCAGTTTTCAGATGTTTAGGTTTTTTCTGGAGGCAGGGTCTTACTGTAACTCTGGCTATCTCAGAACTCATGTGTAGACCAGACCAGGATGGGCCTCGAACTCGGAGAAATCCTGAGTGCTGGGACTAAAGGCATGAATCAGCTCAGTGGCCAGATTTGTTTGTTTGTTTGTTTGTTTGTTTGTTTGTTTTTGTTTTAACAAGTGAAAGGTAGAAGCTGAGTACTAAGGGATTTAATGAATGGCATGAGTTTAAGAAAGCATGTCATCATAATGAGGGAAATTTAGGCAGTAGTGAAATGCTAGAAATAATTGGGGCAAAAGAGCTTCCTGAGATCAGAGCACTTTCTTCCCATGTCTATCTTCTCTTTGCAGCAGCAGCTGGCTTGTTTGTCTCTCTCTCTCTCTACCATTCATCTCCAGTCATCTGTGGCTCCTTTTCTACACCCTGATGTCCATAAGTCACAGGCAGTGGAGTCACTTCGAGCTAATGTGAACTGGCAGCCCCACACTCTTCCTGATGTACCTGGAGAAAAATGGTTTTTTAAATGATCTCTCCTGCTTCCTCATTCCCATTTAAGTGCTGCGAAGATGCAGAGGTAGAGCCTAGGAATATGAGTATTTTTAAAAACTCCTCAGAAAATTCAGATGACCAGTTACATTTGGAACCGTAACTCTAAAGGACAAGGAAGGTGCCCATAAATTCTAGTGCCTAGGATCTGATTCCAAGATTTGCAATCTTCATAGCAAGGAGGAGAAACCTACAGTTGCAAAACAATCCACATTTCTAGTTACATTAGCCTAGAGGGTCTGATGGAGTCTTGCCCTTGAGGGAGGCCCACCTTTGTCTTGATAATCTGCCAGGAGCCTGAGTCAGCAGGGCCATATAGAGGTGAGTACAGATGGAGGACTGCAGTAGGTGTAGTGGAAAGATCCCTGTACAAGAAGGGAGGGTGCTTTATTGCTGTTTTCACATGATGATTTCAAAGCTATGACTTTATCTGTGCAGTTAGCCCACTAGAATGTATGGTAGTCATTTCACGTCAAAAGAAATCTTTTTTTTTTTCCCTCAAAAGTTGACCAGGCATACATTAAAGTAATTTGATTAATTCTTACAGTGCTATTTCAGTTTTTCTAAGTACATCAGTGATTGCTTGTTATATACTGACCTCAAACTCAAGATCTTCCTGCCTCATTTCCCAAATTCTGGGCTGTATCTTTATGTGTACATGGTTTTTATTTTTTTATTTTTTGGAGGGTGTATACACACAAGGTTCCTTTTACTATTTCATATCTTTGTATAGTTTTAAATTTACAAAAGCTTTGAAATTGACTTGAGTATCATCAAAAGCATTAATAATAAAATCATCCTATTAGTCATTAAATTAAACTATGTCAACTGATTAATTTGTTATATGCAGAGTTTCCAAAACCTTCAACTTTAAGCTGTGTGAGATAATTTGGAAGCACCTTAGGGCTAACATCTGTGGCTTGTAATACTTTATCCTAAGTTATGAGATAGCTTAGTAGAAAACAGAATATTTAAGGCCCAGGATGCTTAGGAAAAGCAGTAGAAGATGGTATAAAATACGGTGTGAAAATTCAAGTCCGAGGTATAAAATATGACTATTTCTGTCTTGTTGACTTACTCTCATTTAATCACTTAGTCTCACTTACTTCTAAGTTTCTCTTGTTTCCTTGAGGTTGAGGTAAATAATGATTGAAAAAAGCTTTAAAAAACAAAAAAAATATTGATTAGTTACCATCCTGAAAAGGAAGTGTTATATACTTCATGTTTTAATACTGTGCCAAAATGAAATGACTGTGCAGGTTGAAGACAGAATAAAGAAGAACTTTCTTTAAAACATGTTCTGTTTTACCATAGATACTAGTTTTAAAATTTTTATCACAATGACACATATGGGGGAAAGTACCTACACATTCTACGTATTGTTTAAAGCATAACAAGCAACACCTGTTGGCACATACTATAACTTTTTTCATTAGCTATGTTTAGGTGGTTTAACTTTATATGGAACCATTTAAATACAGCCTATGTTTGTTGTTGCTTGATTGGGTGTTTGTTTTCAGACAGGGTCTGGCAGTGAATTCCATGCTGGCACAAAACTCATAGTGATCCCCCTGCCTCAGCCTCACGAGTGATAAGCTTACAGGCATGCACTGTTCCTCTCAGTCACAGCCTGGTGGTTTTGTTTTTCTTTTAAACGTTATGCTCCTAAGATCCATTCATGTAAACAAACATATTTATACATCTTTTTTAATGAATATAGTATCAACTTGTTCTCAGTGGATGCTTAGATTGTTCCCAGGGTTTTTGTTTGGTTTGGTTTTTTTGGTACGTAATTTTGGAAAATGATGCTATGAAAATGTCTCCTGATAAATGTCTGTTGAGTCCCCCCACCCCCACCCCAGGGATTTTACCTAGAAATGGAATACCTAGACCATTAGGTAAGCACACCAGTAGCTTATACTAACTACTGCAAAGTGCTCTCAAGAGTTGAGTGTGCCTCCCAACTGTGGTACCGGTATTTACCACTAGTCTTTTCCCTCATGGAAGTATCAGAGGTATATATAAAATACTCACATTTCCTTTTCTATGCTGCAATTTAAATAGTACTTAAAAAGTTTACAAATCAAGTTGTGCTATTCCCTCCCCCCTTCCCCCCATTCTATTTTAGTGAAGAAACAGATTAGGCTTTAGGATAAACTTGTGTTGCAGTGTGCCTACTTGGGATAAATGTTGCTGTAAAGTAAGAAAGAGAGAGAGAGGGAAGGAGGGAGGGAGGAAGGGAGGGAGGGAGGAAGGGAGGGAGATGGATCCTGGAACTCTTCTGTGTTGCTGAATAAAATCTAGTATGCCAGCAACTGTACTTGGAACAGAGTGAGAACAAGCAGCTTTGCAGTGGTTGTACAAGAACACTTGTGTACGTCAGTTTTAGTTTACCCAATTTTTATATCTAAAATTTATGAGAAAGGTTAAGAGTTCATGTCAGATAAGCACACCAGTGACAAGATATGGGAAAACATAGGGAACCCTGCAAAGGACTTTAAAATTTAAAATGTAGCCCTAAATGAAAAGAAAGATGCAGAAATGGGGAAAAAGATGGAGTCAGCAGGTCGGGTAAGGCAAATAGTGTTTACTTTGGCTGCAATGGCAAAGATAAATGCTAAGGTTTCAGTTGCAAGGAATTCTTACCATCTGTAGAACACTCAAATTTATGATACCTCTCAGTGATAGCTGTAAAAGGTTTCATTTACACTAGATCATAGGCAGAGGTGAGAAGTAAAGCCTGTCTCTGCTTCCCTACCAGCTTTTCAGGGCAACTGTTTTAATTGTCCTCATATGAAGAAAACACAGAGGACACTTTCTTTTGTCTTTTCTGGCTTATTTTGATTAACTTCTGTTCTCCAATTCCATCAGTTTTTCTGCAAATGACATAACTGAATTTTTCTTATACCTGAATAGTGTTCCATTATGGAGCTACAGCACATGTAGATATACGATGCTTTTTTTTATCCATTCATCTGTTGATGGATACCCAGGCTGATCCCACAGCTCTGCAGTTCTGGATAGCACAACACTACACTGAAGTATTCAAGCATTGAGTGGTATGGCTTGATCATTAGTCACTCTACATTAGGGAAACATGCATACTGTTTTACTAATTTGCATTCTCACCACTAGTATATAAGAGTGCCCTTTCCTCCACATGTTTTTGAGTAGCAGCCATTCTGACTGGGGTGAGATGGAATGTCAGTGTGGTACTGCTCAGTAAATACATTGAACTTTTTTTTTTTTTTTTTTTTTGGTAATGTTGGGGCCATCTGTACTGTGGAGAGGTGACTGTTGAAATGATTTGCAGGTTATTGACTAGATATTATTTTGTTCTTTTGATATTAAGTTTTTCTGAGATCTTCATATAGTCTGAATATTAATCCTTTGTCACACAAAAAGTTGGCCAGGATATTTCTCTTATGCTGTGCTCACTCTCTTCACTTAGTTGATTGTTTTCCTCAGCTGTGCATAGGCTTTTGAAGTTTTATAATCAAACTTTTTACTTCTTTGGTTTCCAGTGCTGTTGGAGTCCTATTCAGGAATTGCCTCATGTTGAAGTGCTTTCCCCATATGTGTCCTTGGTTTATTCGTCATTCTCTGCAAGACTCCTTGACCCCAGATTGTTTGGCTCTGTTGGTCTCCTTGTGGTGCTCCTGTCTCCTCCAGGTCTTACTAACTCCCCCTTCTTCCATAAGATTCCCTGCACTCTGCCCAAAGTTTAGCTATGAGTCTCAGCATCTGCTTCGATACCCTGGTGGGTAGAGTCTTTCAGGGGCCCCCTGTGGGAGGCTCCTGCCCTATTCTCTGTCTTCTCCTACTTCTGATGTCTATCCTATATGCCCTTCTGAATGAGGATTAAGCCTTTTCCCTAGATTCCTAGTAGTTTGTAGTAGCTTCTAGTAGTTTCAATGTTTGGAGTCTTCCATTGAGGTCTTTAATCTATTTTGAGTTGATTTTTTTTTAATTCAGAGTGAGCAATAAAGTCTAGTTGTAATAGTATACCTGTGGCTATCCAGTTTCCCTAGAAACACTTGTTAGAGTATCTATTCTCCAAAGCATGTTTTTAGCACTTTGCTAAGAATCTGTTGGCTGGAGCAATTTGGGTTTATTTCTGTTCCTATTCCATTGGGCTGTGTGGTTTTGTTTGGTTGGTTGGTTGGTTTTAGGGTTTTTTTGTTGTTGTTGTTGTTTCTGTTTTTGGTACCAGTACTGTACTGTTCTTGTTTCTATAGCCTGGATAACTTATTTTGAAGTCAACTATGTGATGTCTATATCATTACATTTATTGATTAATGATAATATTGCTGTGGCAGACCTGTATGGTAATACACATCTGCAGTCCCAACACTTACAAGGACAGAGCTAGAAGCTCATTAAAACTTTGAGGCCAGCTTGATTATAAAGGTTTTTTACCTCCTTAGTTTACTCCTAATTTCATTCATTTTTATTTTTTTCTCCTCTTCTTTCTTTCCCCTTCCTTTTTTCCTCCTGTCAGCTATCCCTCATTCTGCTAGCTATTTCAAATTTCTTCCTCAGCAAATTCATTACTGGTATATAGGAGAGTACTGTTCTGTTTTTTCTGACTTTGCTGAATATGTGTATCGGTTGCAAGAGTCTCAGAGTCTCTCAGCGTCTCCTAGGTACATAAGCGTGTCATCTATAACCAGGGCAGTTTAGCCTCCATCCTTTCCATGTAGATCCACTTTCTTTTTCTGGCCTAAAGGGTCTGGCTAAAATTCCAAGTACTATAGCGAATGAAAGTCTGAGAGTGGACACTCATGTCTTGTTCCTAATTTTAGAGGAAAAGTTTTCTCTATTTCCCCATTCTGCAAAATGTTGGCTATGAGTATGTCATACATAGACTTTATTATTTCTGACCTGTGACTTTCCTATCCCATATTTTAGGTTTTTACTATAGAATGTTGATTTTATCAAAGGTCTTTCCCATTTCTGTTAATGATCATATACATTTCATTCTTGATTATATTTATGTTCTGGTGTGTGTGTGTGTGTGTGTGTGTGTGTGTGTGTGTGTGTGTGTGTG
>NW_026596040.1:1627503-1661236 GCF_907164565.1 Psammomys obesus | reverse complement strand
GTGTGTGTGTGTGTGTGTGTGTGTGTGTGTGTGTGTGTGTGTGTGTGAAATAATCCTCACACTCGTGGAATGAAATCACATTGATCATGGTACTTGATAATTTTAATGTGTTGTTGAATTCACTTTGCAAGTATTGAATTGAGGGTTTTTGTAGGAGGTTCAGAAAAAGTACAGTCTACAGGGTTTTTGTTCTGCTTGATTAGTTTGTTTTCAGAGTAACACGAGCTTCATGGAATGAGGTTTGAAAAAAGTTAGCGGATTCATTTATAGAATAGTTTTGAGAATTACTGACATTTGTTTCCTCTATAGATGCCTGGTAAATTTTAGCAGAACAATCCAAGGAGGCTCAAGCTTTTCTTTCTTAGGAGATTTGTTGCTACTCTGATTTCACTGTTTATTATTGCTCTATTTATACTTTTATATCTTCTTGGCTCTATTTTGTTAACTATATCTAGAAAATTGACCATTTCTTTAGGTATTTTTAATCTATTGGCATGTAATTTTCCAAAACATTTTCTAATAACACTGACTTTCACTGGTATTTGTTGTTACATTTTCATTTTTGTCTCTATATTTTTAAGTTTCTTTCGGAGAAGTTGGCTTAAGGATGTCAGGGATTCTCTCTTTTTTTTTTTAATCAGAGCTCTAAATCTTAATTATTTCATTATTTTAAAAAGTGTGTCTGTGTGTGTGTGTGTGTGTGTGTGTGTGTGTTCTTTTGTGTGCATGTGGACATAAGTGCAGGAATCAAATTCTCCTGAAGCTGGAGTTATAGGCGGTTTTGAGCTGTCCAACATCAGTGCTGGACATCAAACTCAGTTCCTCTGCAAGAACAGTGTGCATTCTTAACCACTGAACATCTCTCCAGCCCCAAGACTCAATCTTTGTTTCCTTTATGCTTTGGATTATTCTCCTAGGTTCTATCTCTTATATTGATATAATCATCTTGTGTTTTTACTTAATTGATTTTGAGTTGTTTGGGAGACTTTGTGATGTATTATTAAACTATTAGTCATGTCTGTATACTAAATCTATGACCCTCATAGCTCTAAACTTTCCTCTTGGTGCTTTTTTTACTGTGTCCCACGTGGTATCCTGGAATGTTACAGTTCTAGAATTCAAAGTTTTTCCTCCTGTTTCTCCACTGCCCCACTGTTTGATCATGGCCTGAACATTATGCTATTTTAAAAGCTTCTTTGTCGAACAAATTAGTCCATTATTTCAAAATTCTGCCCCATTTCAGTGCTCAAGATGCTGGCAGAGTAAAGCTCTTTGCCAGAATGCAGCATGACTCTTCTGTGGCCCACTTCTCCAGAGTCCATGCTCCCTCCCCTCTGAAAACCAAAGGACTTCTGCTCGCCATCTTGAGCATCCTGTTCTAAACTCCCACAAGTGTGATCCAATAAGCTCTGTTTAGAGCATTCCAGGGTCGTTTTTAGATTACAGCTCTAAACTTTCCACATTATCTCACAGACCGGTTCCAAAGGTCTCTAATTCACATGAGCAGGATTATCCTAACAATAGTGCCATTTCTTTTTTTCTTCCTTTCTTTCTTTCTTTCTTTCTTTCTTTCTTTTCCAGGACAGTTTTTCTCTGTGTAGCTTTGGCTGTCCTAGACTTACTTTATAGACCAGGCCATCCTGGAACTCACAGAAATCTGCCTGCCTCTGCTTCCCTGAGTGCTGGAATTAAAGGTACATGCCACCATGCCCCACAGTAGCACCATTTCTTGATACCAGTTTTCTCTGTTAACTCTTTTTCCGGCAGTTGTGACCACATACCTGACAGGGGCCACTTAAAGAAGGAGAGGTCTGCCCTGGCAGGGGCCACTTAAAGAAGGAGAGGTCTGTCCTGGCAGGGGCCACTTAAAGAAGGAGAGGTCTGCCCTGGCAGGGGCTGCGCAGTGGCCAGAGCACAGGGTGACTGGCCGCCCTTGGAAGGGTACCACTGACATTCAGCCTTCCCCCTTCAGTTTAAACTCCGGAAATGCCCTCATACACATGCCCCAACAAGTAGGCTCGGAGGTGATTTTAAATCCAATCAAATTTAAAATTTTAATTTTAAATCCAATCAAAATGCCCTTTCTAATATATCTATCTCTCTATATTTTTTCACAGAATATCTGGAAATTTCTTATACTAACTGACATACATCATGATGTGTGATAGTAGTGCCATCATTTTGCAGTGATATTTGAGCATTTACTTGTAGTGTTTTACAGGTTGATCTGAGGAACCATTAGGAACTACAATGATAGCACAGAAAGTCTTGAGAAAACTACCTTTTGCCCAGAATCTTTGATTGTTTTGAGGAGTATTTAAACTCTGAAGTATTGAGACTAATGATAAGATGAATGCCTGGGTTCTGCCTGGGCACAGTGACACAACACTCACAGCTACTTGGCTCAGCAGCACGGGGTTAGTACTTATGCTTTCAGTGAACTGTTTGTTTACTGTAAAGCGTGAAAATTGTGAAATGTGGAAATATATTGAAGCAATATAAGTAGGAACACTGTAAATCTGTTATAGTTAGGACTTTAGGATGGGGTATTCCCCACCAGTCACAAATGGCTGGAAAACTGCATTGTGTGAAGTAGAGAATTTCTTTCAGACTAAAGCACGAGTCTTCATTTCCTAGAAAAGAAGTTGTAGGAAGCTTCCAGAAATTTTATTTTTTTATTTCTTTTCCTTTTGTGACTCTTAAAATGTAGAGCTGTCTAGCTTATGCTGTCCTCCAGATGAGGGATTTAACTGAAGGAAGCAGGTTCCTGTGTTGCCGAAGCTGTCTTAATTCAGTGGTGCCTCCTTCACTAAGGAAAATCAGATTAGTCCTACAATCAAAAAAGAAAAAGTCTGCACATAGGAAAATAGAGCTAAACTACTTCTGAGTTAAACGTCCTGTGTTAAACAGTAACCACAGTTCACTGCCAAGCAAAGGGAGTCATCAAGAATTGCCTTTTAACTTGGGGATTTTTTTACTTCATCCCTGTTCCCTTTGTAAGATGTGTTGCTTTAAGACTGCTTGTTTTTGCATTGTTTCTGTTTTTACCAGAGTTCAGGATTAACATTTTCAGGTCCCCTCAGCAGTGGCTTTCAGCTGGAGACAGATGAGCACAGGCCATGTGTTACCTCACTTGTAACTACTGCTGTCTTTGTGAATTTCCCTAAGAAGGTACCAGAGGGCCTCAGAACATGCATAGATGGATTGCTCTGCTTTCGCTAAATATTATAGGCACCATTTTGACATCTGAGTGATTAAAAATTGATATTTCTTTATTATCTTATTAAAAGTGTTACTCTTATGTGGCAACAAAACATTTAGTGAGCTGGCCAGCAAATCAGAGACTTAAGTCTGGCCTTGTGGCTTGAAACAGAAAACTCACTAATTCAAAGCCTGCCTGAGCTATATAGAAAAGGCAGGCACAGCCTAGGCTAAATAGCTACTTTCTCTTAAAAAAAAAAAATTTAAATAAAGCCTGGTGTGGTGACACATGCCTTTAATCCCAGCACTCCAGAGAAATTATGTCTCCAAAAACAAAACAAAGCCAAATTAAAAAAAAAAAAAGTGTTAAGGGCTTACCAATATTAACCAATAGTAGAAGGCTTTCTTAGCATGCATAAGATGCTTAGTTTAGTCCTGAGAAACAAACAAACAAAAGCCTCAGAGACTGCCGTGGATTTATTCCAAATACATTTTATTGTGTGTTTTTGAGGTTTATAACACAGTTACAATATTCATAGGAAATAAAATGGTTACTTTCTGCCACCTTACATTTCATATTATGTCAGTAGCAATAAAATCTACATTAAACAAAAATCTAATAAATAAATCTTAACATAGATTTTATGTTGTGTACAAAGTCTTAACTTGGTCTTTCCGCATATTATTTTGCATTCTTTGGCCACCTCTCCATTGCCCTTACCCACTTATATATATATTTGAAACTTCATTTTTTTTTATATCATGTGATCCTGCAAAGCGTTAACTTCTGCATCTGCGTATTTTGCTTTGCATAATGTATTGTTGGTCCACCTATGATGTGGCCATCAACAGCATCTTTGTTGTGGTGAATGGTAGTCTGGGAGTGAGTGGCACTTGTTCCTTACCCGTTTATCAGGTAACAGGCACTTGTTTTCACATCTTGTCTGTGTAATGTAGCCGTGAGGATGGCAGTGCAGACATCTTTACAAGAGGTTAATTCCTTTGCCCACAAGTTACTGCTGGACTTTATAGAAGTACTATTTGTAATTTTAGGAACCTCCATACTGTCTTTACTTATGGCTAAGCTGATCTACACCCTGACCTGCTAAGGGCTCCTTTTGCCTACATGGTCACCAGTATTTGCCTATCGCCTATCTGATTTGTAGCACCCATCCTTAGGGTGTAAGGCAGTATCTAAGTCTGTTTTGTTCTATTTTCCTTTTCTGTCTTCTCCTCTCTTCTCTTCTTCCCTTCATCCCCATTTTGAGACTGGGTCTCACTCGATAGCCTAGGCTGATTTCAAACTGAGCGGTCCTCTTGCTTCTTAAGAGAATTATGTCCTTTGGAGGACAAGAGAACCAGTATTTCTTTGCTCCTTAAAACTGGGCTGTTTGTTCTGCTGTTGCGTTGTCAAGATTTTTCTTTCTGAAGATTATAATTATATTTCTCCCCTTCCCTTTCTTCCTTCCAAACCCCTCCCAACTTTACTTCAAATTCATGGCCTCTTTTTTTTTTTATTGTTACTGTATATGTATACATATATACATATATTTTCCTAATATAGTCTGTTTGCTTTATATAATGTTACTTGCATGTTTCCAGGACTAATCACTTGGCACTGGACAGCAGACTTGTGTGCTTTCCCCCCAGGAAGACCACCTCTCCCATTCCCAGCTTTCCTCGGTTGCATGTACTTTGTGTAGGGTTGAGGCCTCATAGGCTTTTTCCCTGTCCACTTTGGCATGTCCATTGTCCAGCCCATGTTCAGGCAGACATGCTGGTGAAATGTTGTGGGTGTTGATTCTGACATTCCTAAGAGACAATCTCATAGCAAACTGTGATTCCCTGGCTCTTAGAGTCTTTTTGCCCCCTTTTCCACAGTGTTCCCTGGGCCTTACGTGCAGGAGTGTTTTACAGATGTATCCATTAGGACTGGGCTCAACAGCTCTGCATTTTAATTGGTTGTCGTTTTCTGCAGTGGTTTCTGTTTGTTGCAGAGAAAAGTATCTTTAGGGGTGAAGACTACACTTATCTGTGGGTAGAAGGACAAATACTTATACTATTAGAGATTATGTTGATTAAAGTTTTATAAGTATTATCATACATACATGTAGTTTGCAAATATTTTTTGCTAGTTTATGGGCTAATTTTTATTTTTTTTATATTCACCCCTGTATTATAAATAAACTTAAGTTTAACAGAGTTATATTTATATAGTTTTCCTTTTGTAATATGAACATTTGATGCTGTATTCAAGCAATAACTACAAAGACTAATGTCAAAGACTTTTCCTTTATATTCTTTATGAGGTAATGGTTTCTGATCCTAGGTCTTTTATCCTATTTTAAGTTGACTTTTATGTACCTTGTAAGGATACAGCTAAAAAAGAATTTTTTTTGGCATATGGAAACCAGGTTTTCCCAGGTCTTATTCATATATCCTTTTGTTGCTATTGTCAAAAGTTTGGTTTTTTTCTAGGTATTCCATTCTATTTTGTCAGTCTGTTTCTGTTTTTATCTCAGTGCCATATTGTTTACTGTGTCTTTGCAGTGCAGAATTCAATCAGAAAGCTTCTAACTTGGTTTCTTAGTATTGATTTAGGTGTGCATTTTTTTCTCTGTATGAATTTTGGGATTTTTATTTTGTTTTGTTTTCTATGACTATAGCATTAGAATTTTTGTTGATTGCCCTAAATATTCATTGATTTCACACCATTCATGAACATACACAGTAAAGACGGTGTCTTTGATTTCTGTCCTCAGTGCTTTATGGTTTCCAGTGTCTACATATTTAACTTCATTGGTTACATTTATTCCTTTTTTTTTTCTTTGCAACTGTAAATGGCATTTTGCTTTGTTTTTCTATTGGACTGTTACTTTAGTTTAAAGATGGTATAGATTCTGTATGCTGGTTTTAGAACCTGCGTTATATAGTGTTGTAGTACTCACTTGTAATACAGATGGTGTCCGTCCTCTTCTGACCTGTCTACTAATGCAGCTGTCAGGAGTCCCACTAGATGGGATTAAGGGGGGAAGGGTCGCCTCTGGTAGAGAGTATTCTATATAGTGTGTTTTAGTATGTCTATTAAAAGTGTCTGCCAGGGCTGGAGAGATGACTCAGTGGTTAAGAGCATTGTCTGCTCTTCCAGAGGGTTCAATTTCTAGCACTCACATAGCAGCTCATATTGGTCCCGATGCCTTCTTCTAGACTTTGTGGGCACTAGGCACTTATGTAGTATACAGACACACATACAAGCAAAACATCCGTACACAGAAAATAAAATTGTGTCAGAGGATTAATGAAGAGAAAGAACAAAATTTAAGCAAAATTCATTTACTGAGATGATGAATGGGAATGGTGGTGCTACTAGCAAGTGACACGGACCCAGGTAAGCATGGTTAGTAACACAGCAGCCTGAACAGGAAGACACTCAGCTGTCTGCAGAGCACAGCATTACTCATTCAGCTTGGTCAGGTGTATGGTCAACACAGCAACTGCTATTTTCTGTTATGCATCTTGGGGCTTTTAGTCCACTGTTAACCAAGAGTCTAGAGTCAGTTTTGAAGTCTTAACTGTCAACAGAAACTGAGGATTTGGAGAAAATGAGAGAGGCCTAAGACTGCCTTAGAAACTTCTGGTAGCTGTACTACTTAAAAGAGAGGGTTACGTTATAATAGGACTGTAAAAGTATATATTTTCCTGTGAAGATAACTAAGATATTAGCACAGAGTTTTTCTGCTCTGTTGAGTGTTAGAAATGCTATTTTAGAGGTGGTATTCTGCAAAACTAAAAAAGGAAAAAAGTGGAGGTGGTGATAGAAGAATGAGAGCATGGCATTCCCCATTTGTAGGTTAGGAGATGAGGTTAAGTTGCCTTTCAGTAATTCAGCTAAACTTGAGGATTATGGAATTCATCTAAAACTGTTTAGAGTTTTTCACTTATTGAGTAAAATACTTATCTTTCAAATTTATCATATTTTAGCTTTTCATGCGGTGATACTCAATTTTATACAGAGTATATATTCTTTCATTCAACTATCAAAGCTAGTTTTTATTGTGTAAAATTGAAAAGTAGAAGCTAAAATGTGTCTTAAGATGTAGAATTACTGTTGTAATTATTATATTCACTGAGTCAATTTTCACTTTCCTTTGTGCAAATTCAAGTATGTAACATCAGTGTAGAGAAACCACTTTGCTCTCCTGTAGCAAATACACAAATAATACATTATGGATAGAAAACTTTCAACTCATTTAGTGAATAATTGATGCCTCTGTAGTCCTTTGGATCTGAGCAAGCAGTACTGCTATTGTAGTAGTATTTTTAATTTTTTTAATTTTCATTTTATTTTTTAATGTGTTTGGCTATTTTGCCTGCATGTGTGTCTGTGCACTCTTGCAGACTTGATTCCTGAGGAGGCCAGGGGAGGATTGGATCCTCCAGTGCTAGAGCGACAGACAGTTTAATGCTGCTAAATGGGCGCTGGGAGCAAACCCTGGTCCTCTGGACCCCACTGAGCCGTCTCTCCAGTCTTGCCATGAAAGTAGTTTTTCAGTGTTTGTTAATTACAGCATCCCCAGGGTCATGAGTGTTATACCTGGTCAGTTACTAACTATTGGAAGCACTATTTTATTTATTTACCTACTGGTCACACTAGTGATAATTTAGAAATAGCCTATGCACTATGTGTTACAATTAATCTTAGCACTTTAGGTGTATATTTATTTTTACACTCGTAAGGGGACTAGGCTGGGGTTAGCTCAGTGGTAGAGCAAGCTTGCCTAGCATGTACAGCTTTGAAGTCCATCCACGGGGGCAGGAGTGGTAAGGGAAAGAAAAGGGATGAGGAAAACAGGGGCGGGGGGGAGGAAGGATGAAAAATTAACCTAAATATGTTAATTAGCTATAAGCTTTTTCAGAAAACAAATAGTTTAAAAAATAGTTTACTATAATTTAGTAATAAACAGACCATATTTGTGTGTGATCTCTTTTTGAAAGAAACAAGTCATTAGTAGAAAGAACACAAAAATAAAAGCAAAAAAAGGGAACACTGTGATAAAAGTACTGCAGGAGCCTGAACCACCAAATTACCAAGGGTAATTAAGGAAAAAAAAATGTGCTCAGCTAGCTCCGAGGGGCTCAAAAATTAAAAACCAACAGCCTCTATTGCTGGTAAAGTAATTTGTTTTGCCTTTTGAGCTTGGTTATTAAATATAACTGCTTATGTACAACAACGTGGAATGGTTTGTTTATAGTACAGTAAGAGGTGTGTAAATTCCAATCTACTGGAAAATTTGACTGAAAAAAAATATATATATAAGGAAGAAGCTAGAAAAGCCAAATATTACAGAGTAGTGCTTTCTGTCTATCTCCATTAGGAGCTCTTGATGCTTTGGAGGCGTTAGAAGCTTCTTCCTTGTTCTACAGAGCATGTTTATGGTATCTATCATTTCTGTGGTTCATCATCTTTTCACTGCATACATACGGCTTAAAAATTAGTTTGATTCCTGATATCCTTTAAGTGTAATTTGTTCATATTTGTTGATTTGACTCTAGGATTAAACTATGAAATATCTGAGACATAACCCCCTGCCTGTCACTCATTTTAACATTCACTAAATACTGAGTCAAGATATATTTTAAAGTTTTCCATATCTGCCAATACCAAAAACAGTATGTAACCTTGAGAAGACAAACTTGGGATATACTAGAATGGAGAAAGAGTTTTTATCACCTGTTTCCCTCTGAACAAAACTAGACAGTGAGGGATAAGAGAGGCTCTCCAAGGGCTTAATGCCAGTCAGTGTAGCTTTGAGGTGCTGACCCAGCTCACGCAGTTGTTTTTTTTACCTTCTTTCTTGATAGTGGGAGCATTTCTGTTTTCTACATCCTCTGCTCTTCTGTTTCTTACTGTTGTGTTTATGATAAATACTCTAAGTACTATCGACTTAAAGGTTGATGTTGTAGTCTTTAAAAATTATAGTTAACATGTACTTAAAATGTAGAAAACACAGCCATTCCACTAATGAGTTCATTTTAAGTTTGCTTATTGAGGACCACTTTAAAATGCTGGGTTATAAAAGGTGGATTCAAAGATTTTGGACTATTCAAAATAATACCTATAAAGTTTAATAAAGCTCTTAAGCCTTTTTTTCTCTGTTAGTCTATTCTGGAAAGCATTCCGACTGTGCCTGTAAGCATTCTTTCTCTGCGATGATTGGTAGACAGGGAGTAAACAGCCTACTGTAAATGGGCTCAATGCCAGCTGGCTCCAGGCAGCATGAAGCTTGTGACTTACAGTCAGGGTTTGGAAAACGTTTTTTAACTTGTTCATTTCCGTTTCTTTTAAATATGGGAGGGAAGGCACAATCGCACTAATTTATTAAGTGCCTTACAAGACCTTGTAAAGCTAAAGTATTTAGGAATGTCTTAGAAGTTATTAATAATTTCATTGAATCTGAACTCCTCTTACATGAAAATGAGAAGTTTTAAAAAATAATTTAATTTTATTTTATGTGCATTGCTGTGAAGATGTCATATCCCTTGGAATTGGGGTTACAGACAGTTGTGAGCTGCCGTGTGGTTGCTGGGAATTGAACCCGGGTCCTTTGGAAGATCAGACAGTGCTCTTAGCCATTGAGCCATGAGAAGTTTTTTAAAGGCAGATTTAATATTTAAATAGAATTTCTGAAATCTAATTACCTTTCACCTTGTTGAATGTACTTGGGGTCATATTTGGGAACTTCTCTGACTTATTTGTTATATTCACTTAACTGCCTAGCACTAATTTGTGGGGGGTTACATGATATTTAAGAAATGATGAATCATATGAAAGAAGGGGGAGTTAGTATGACCTGGAAAGGACAGGAGCTCCACAAGGACCAAATATATCTGGGCACAGGGGTCTTTCCTGAAACTATTTCTTCAACCAAGGAACATTCATGGATATAACCTAGAACCCCTGCTCAGATGTAGCCCATGGCAGCTCAATATCCAAGTGGGTACCCGAGTAAGGGGAACACAGACTGTTTCTGACATGAACTCAATGGCTGGCTCTTTTACCTCTGTCCCTACCCCCCTACCCCCAGGGAGGAGCAGCCTTGCTAGGCCACAGAGAAGGACATTGCAGCCAGTCCTGAAGAGACCTGATAAGTTAGGGTCAAGATGGAAGGGGAGAAGCACCTCCCCTATCAGTGGACTTAGAGAAGAGCAGGGAGGAGATGAGGGAAGGAGTGTGGGATTGGAAGGGAATGAGGGAGGGAGATACAGCTGGGATACAAAGTTAATAAACTGTAACTAATATAAAAAATAAAAAAGTTTAATTAAAAAAAGAAAGATGCTTATGAGCAACAAAATGCATGCCATTAAAAAAGAAATGAGGGTTTTCCCATCTTTTTTGTGTATGTGATAAACAGCTATCTTTAAAAATTATTTTCTTATTTTAACATAGGAAAAAAGGAAAATACTTCATGTTTGCTTTCAAAGACAAACCACACCCAAAGCTGAGGTTAGGGCTGACGAACCACTTCAACCACCTACACCAGCTGGGTATCACTCCCAAGATGGAAAAGGAGTCTGCATAGATTGTTGTTGTCGAAAAACTAGTCAAAAGATACGGTCTTCCTGAATATTCTATCAATTATTTTGCAACTCAGGAAACTCTATACTTGAGCAGTTTCATGAAACCAAATTATTGACTTATTAATTTTCTAAGATCACTGTAGATTTATTTAAAGGAATAGGAAGTAAGGTCATATATAAATGTTTACTGGTAGAATGGAGACTGGAATTTTGTACATTGAAATTTCCAAATATCTGAAACCTAAAATCTAAAAAAGTATTTGTTTTTTACAATAGGATATTAAACATGATGTAATACAGTAATTTATCTTAGAGCTCTTTTACTTTTAAAACACTTTGTTCCATGCAGTGAAATTCTAAAAGACCAGGTTGCATTATTAACAAATTAAAGCAACATGGATAGTATGCATTTCAGTAACTCCAAACTAATACAGTTTCTAGATGCACATGAAAGACACTGGATTTTACATGTTTGGTTTTTTTCTGCTTAGTGTTAAAATATGAAAATAAAGGATATAGTGTATTTTAGTGAGCTTTTTATTTCTGCTTTCTGTCCAGCATTTGCAGATTTCTTGGGTTATAAAACTTACGTTCCCTCAAGAGGGAGAGTTGTATGAAATGTAAGTCAAATTTTAGATTAGCAGTTGTCAATTCATATGCTAATGTCTTGTTTATTAAAAATAGCATAATTAGCATAGGTGATGATATAAATTATTATAAAAAGACTAGTTGTTAGACCTCTAAATTTGTACACAGGAGTTGACAATGTAAGGAAATAAATTAAGGTGTTGAGCTTGACTTGACTTGAAGTGATTCTGACAAACACAACAAATAGAAATTATTTTGGTAGTCTGTCCCCAAGTACTTAGCATATAAAGTATATGTTCTGTCACCTCTAAGTGTGTGAAAGACTATCGTGAGTGCAAAGTGGATCCCACAGCTAGTCACCAACTCAGAATTCCTCACTAGATAGGACTTCCCAAAGCAGAGGCTAGGAGATCAGCTTCCAGAAAGCTCTCACAGTGTTCTAAGACTGACCAGAAACTAAGATCTGTGACAACCATGCTCTCTTTTGTGTGTGACTTAAAGAACATGTTGATGAAAAACAAAGAAACAATAAAAGTTAGGATTTCTAAAGTATGAATGAAAGTCACTTTTCTCTAATTGAGAACATGATAAATTCTAATTAGGAAAGAACAAGTCTCTTGGCATTCTTTTGTAAACCAATAAAATACATCTGGGATAGCTCAGTTTTGCTGTTTCATGAAGTTCTGAGTTCACTATGATAAAATTTCAAAGTATCAGTCTTGGCAAGACAGCTGTGGTCATCAAGGATAGAGTCATGTTCTGATGACTGGCCCTGGGATTCCTTCGCAGCTGTCTACCGTATAGTGTAATGCAGTACCAAGGCACAGACAGGAAGTGGGGACAAGAAGGGCCTTTTCTGGGTGTATTCTGTCATCACTGCACTATATGAAGTTTAGGTAACACACATGCTTATGTAAAATACTGGAAAGCAGTGTAACAAATAGTAAGAAAGTTACAGACATAAGATATGTTACATGACCATAGGACATATCCTTCTTGGCCTGTGACATCATCTTTATCTGTCAGAGGCACCTGATCTGTCTGGAGTAAACTGTCTCTGTCTGACAGTTCTACAGCTGGGGAGTCATAGGACTAGCTAGTTCAGTGCAGTGTGATAGACTACTAGCTTCCAATTAGGAAGTCCACACATTGACAGGATGCTTGTTCCCTTAAAAGAGGAAGTCTGTGTTCCTTTTTTCTCTTTCTTGTCATTCTACTCACCTGAGAATAGAGAACCAGTGGTAATGGGCTTGAAATGTTTTCTGTAACAGATTAATATTATGAAATCAATTATTAAATTATTTTTATTTTTTTCTTTATTATTATTATTTATTACATTTTATTAACTTTGTATACTGGCTGTCGCCCCCTCCCTCATCTCCTCCTGGTTCCTCCCTTCCCTACTCTTCCTCCCATATGTCCTTCCTTAGTCTACTGATAGGGGAGGTCCTCCTCCCCTACTATCTTCCCTAGACTACCAGGTCTCATCAAAACTGTCTGGATCCTCTTTCTCTGTGGCGTGGTTAGGCCACCTCACCAGGGGAGGTGATCAAAGTGCTGGCCACTGAGTCCATGTCAGAGACAGCCCCTGCTTCCCTTACTAGGGAACCCACATAGAGACTGAACTGCCCATGACCTACATCTGAGCAGGGGGTTTAGGTCCTCTCCATGCATGGTCCTTGGTTGATTCATCAGTTTCTACAGGACCCCCAGAGTCCATATTTTTGGCCCTGTTGGTCTCCCTGTGGAGCTCCTGTCCCCTCCAGATCTTTCTATCTCCCCCTTCTTCCGTAAGACTCCCTGCACTCTGCCCAAAGTTTAGCTATGAGTGTCAGCATCTGCTTCGATACCCTGATGGGTATCCAGGTCTTTCAGAGGCCCCTTATGGAAGGCTCCTGTCCTATTCTCTGTCTTCTCCTACTTCTGATGTCTATCCTGTTTGCCCTCCTGAATGAGGATTAAGCCTCTTCCTTAGAGTTATCCTTGTTGTTTAGCTTCTTTAAGGACTATAGATTTTAGTATGTTTATCCTATATTATATGGCTAATATCCACTTATAGGTGAGTATATACCGTGTGTGTCTTTCTGCCATTATTAAATTCCTAGACCTTTGTTAGCCACGTGTTTCATAGCACAACTAGGAATCTATTTTATGACAGATTTTCTGTCAGCTGTTATTTATCCAGTCTGTTAAAGAAAGACCCATACCTTAAGAAGAAAATTAGTTTCCTCTGCACTCATATTCACATCTTGACTTTTTAAATGTGGTGTTTGTTTGTTTGTTTGTTTGTTTGTTTGTTTGTTTGTTTGAGACAGGGTCTCTGTGTAGCTTTGGCTGTCCTGGACTTGCTTTGTAGACCAGGTTGGCCTCGAACTCACAGAGACCTGCCAGCCTTTGCCCCCGCTCCGGAGTGCTGAAATTACAGGCATGCACCACCATATCAGGTTGTGGTTAATATTCTTAAAGCCAGAATTTTGAGGAAGACTTTTGAGTTGCAAGCAATATGAATAGACATGAGACAAGTAATGGAGTGGGGGGTGAATATCATGTAAAGGGGTTTGGATTTTACCAAAATTGTGAGCCCTTACGAGCCATGTAAAATGATCTGACAGAACTGAGGGCAATGAGGACTTTTGAAGCGTTACCGACAGCAATGGTCTGATCACATCTGTATGTGTAGAAAATAAGGGTGCAGAGTGCAGAACTGAAGCTGAGGGAGGCTGTGCACTTCTATACAGAAGATGCACAGAGAATGATGCTTCTGAGCTACCCTGCTGTGCTCCATGGCAATTGGATATAAACTCTGTGTTTAGTGGGAGGTGACAGTGATTTTATGAAGAGACTAAACAGCAAGGTAACTGTGAGAGTGAGTGCCAAAGATCTGCTAAGAAGTAATGAGCTGGAGTGGTAGCAGAGGAAATGGGGAGTAGTTGTGGAAGGTTTTTGGAGGCAGTTGTTGACCTTGGAGGATCGTCAGTTTCTGTCTCCACTCATTGACACTGCCTTGTCTAAAGCCACCATCATCTTGTCACTGACTTCACTGAACTCTATCCAGTGCCCTACTGCGCCGCGCCTGCATGCTGTGCATCAGGAGCCTGTTTATAAAGACTTCCTCCTCAGATATTTGTGCTACAAGTCTCTGGTTCTGCACCTCTTCCTACCACTAGGGCCCCTTTTCTGTAAGTTCTCTGCTTTTCCTTGTTTTCAGAGCTCTATCCTAGGCCCTCATTGTCATTTCATTCTTATTCTTGATCAATGCCATCAGTTGTTTCGGAGGCATGGACACCTTTATCTTGTGTGTCTACAGTTTAAATCTTTCACCTCCTGACCTATATGTATACTACCTACAGGGTATCTTATCTTATTGTCAGGCCTCTCAAAGTCAGCATGTCCGAAACACTTTTCTACTTATCATAAGCTCTACTTCCTCTTGTTCCTGTATCCGATATCCGGGCAGGTATATTATGTGTTGTTGGTCCCCATCCCAAAGCTGGAATCTGGACAATACTTAACTTTCCCTTCTTCTCGCTGCTTATAGTCTTGAAGATTTGAATAAACCCCACATGAAGTTGCCTGTGTGCATGCATATGTGTGTGTGTGTGTGTGTGTGTGTGTATGTGTGGTGGTGGTATTTCTAGGGATCAACCCCAAGGCCTTATCAAGAAAAGGCTACACTCTACATCTGAGATATACTCGGTTCCTTAATTATTATTTGCCATCAGAACATATCCTATCTTAAGGGAAGCTACAGTGATTTCTTACGTAGACTACTGAAATATCTTAACTGTCATCCTTCTCATCTTTAGTGTGTGCTCACTATTTTGTATCTGTAGCTTTTATGCATACAGATAATATCAGATCACGACTGTTTAAAAGGAACACCATAACTACCCTTATTGCCTTCAGGTCAGACACTTCTTAGTGGCTTATAAGATGTTGTCTTAGTTAGGTTTATGTTGCTGAGATAAAGCCCATGATCAAAGAGAACTTGGGGAGGAAAGGGTTTATTTCACCTCAAGGTTGTATTTCATCATGAAGGGAAGTTATGGCAGGAACTGGAGCAGAAACTGTTAAAGAGTGATGCTGATTGGCTTGCTCTCCCTGACTTGCTTAGTTTGCTTTCTTACATACCCCAGGACCACCTGCTCAGGGGTGGTACCACCCACAGTGTGCTAGGCCTTTTCATGTCAAATTATATGACCTGATGGAGGCATTTCCCCATTGAGGTTCCTTCTTCCCAGGTAACTCTCTTTGTATCAAATTGAAAAAAAAAATAATAATAAGGGGAAAAACTATCCAAAAATCTCAACAGGACAGGTGTCATGATTTGGTAAGCTTTTTATTGGACACAATTTTTTCCTCTCATCTTTATTATTTTTTTCCTAACTTCCCAGCAGTATCAGGTAAAGGTTCCATCCCATGGAGTCCAATCAGACACTCTCGAGGTAAATGTCCTATCACCCATGAGGTCAGTGTCGCCATTGTCCTAGCACATTGTACACATGTCCTAACCCACTTCTAATCCTCTCGTTCCTGCTGCAGTGCCTTTCCATAATACTGATACTAGAATTAGCACTCCTCCTCTCACCTACTCTTCTTCCCATTCCTTCTCCATTCTCCAAAACCTAACTAAAAGATCACATCTCAAAGCAAGACGATCCCTGATGCCTCTTTCTGTACCATCACAACACTAGGCATTTCCCCATCCTAGCAGTTATTTCATTGTTTTACAAGTAAAGAAAAAAATAGTGTAAAAGGCTTATTCTCTCACACCTCCAGGTGTACAGTGTTAGGAATTTGCATAAAATGTCACTAAGGGTGGAAAGTGTAGGTAGGAAATGCATGGGGATTCTATTCTCTGTCACCCATCCGATGAAGATCCAGGGAAAATACTTATTAATACATAAAGATTTTTTTCTGTGTTTATAAGATAATTTTAAGTTGTACTCTTCAAATTTTTGTTGCTTATTTGGTTGCAGTAATTAGAAATACTTCTACATACTTGTACTCATACAAGTACTCTAACTACTAAGCTACAGACCGAGCCTCTTTCAAAGTATTTGATAGTTAAGATAGCACTATTCTAACAAAAGTACATGTTTACAAAATCATTGTTGAATGAGTAGCTGGACAAATAAATAGATGAACATATGAAAATTTGGTAGGGTAGATGGGAGAGAACTTTTAGCAAAGTTTTCTTTTGGGGTTAAATTTACTAACTTCTCTAAAATACAGAATAAAATTTAATGTAAAAATCACAAAGGAGAAGCTGGGGAGATGGTGTGATGGTAACTTGCTGCACAAGCCTGAGGACCTCAGTCTCTAATTGCAGCTGGTTGAGGTCCTGCCTGCGCTAACCGCTGTGCTGTGGTGGGTGGAGGCAGGAGAATCACTAGGGTTTAATAGCCACTAGCCTGGCTCAGGTTCAGTGAGAAACTGTCTCAAGGGAATAAGGCAGAAAGTGATACAACAGTCATCTGCCACCTTCCTTTAGTCCCAGCACATGCATAGGCCTGCATGCTTCCTGTCCCACGTACATATGCCATTCATACACACATTACAAAAAAACAATTTCAAAGTCTGGTCCCTCTGTCTTCATTAGGTTTCGCGTGCTATGATAAAACACCATGACCAAAAGCCTTGTCAGAAGTAAGGGGCTTATTTCATCTTATGTGTGCAGTCCATCACTGAGGGCAGGACAGGGCAAGAACTCATACAGGGCAAGAACCTGAGGCAAGAGCAGATGTAGAAGCCATTGAGGGATGCTGCTCACTTGCTTGATCCTCTTGGTCCTCATGGCTTGCTCAGTATCCTTTCTTACAGAACCCAGGACCACCAAAGGTGGTACCAGTTAGAGTGCTCTGGGTCCTCAGCCATCAGTCGTCAATCAAGACGATGCCCTACAGTGCTGCCCACAGGCTATTCTGGTAGGAACATTTTCTTAACTGAGGTTCCCTTTTCCTGAAAACAAATAGCCTGTGTTAGGTTGACATAAAACTAGCCAGGACAACCTCTCTGACTTTTTCTCATATTTTTATATATTCACCCTAGAAATTCCTATTTCTCTGCACTCAGACATTTATAAGGTGTCTATCTGCAAATAAAGAAATCATTCTACCTGCATATTTTATTTATTAAGATCTTTAACTTCCTTATATTCATGTAGCATTTTTGTGGTGATCCCTCATGGTACTGCAACTAAAATGTGCATCAGGGCTTGGCAGGCTGTAGTCCCAGATCATCTGGCTCTAAAATCACCATGAACTAGGAATGATTTTTTTTTTAAGGATTATAAAATACAAGAAGGGAATGTCATAAGGCTCCAAAACTTTTCCCTGTGTGTCCCTATGCTGACAGATGTGGATTGATTGAGATCTATACCATCTTTTAAGTAGGTGTTTACATTGTATTGTGTTAGCTATGTAGCAGATTTTCATTATTCATGGTAATTAAATTTTAAATGTGGTACTAAGTACACAAGAAAGACATTTATAATATGAGGGCCTGAAAGCAGGAAGGCAGTGTGTCTCTTTCTGTTTGAAATGTGCTTTTTAGTAAAGTCAGTGTTTTCCTCATTCTGTTTCTGCAGATAGCCAGGATGACACCGCATTTTTGGTGTGACAAATTTAGCATATAGGGAAACTTGCAAATATGAAATCAAGGTATAATTAAATTGTAATTGTTGTGTCCATGTCTAAAAGTGAGATTTCCACACGTTATGAACTTGTCCTGTATGTTTTGTTTTGAGACAGGGCCTCATGCTCCTCAGACTAGCTTCAAGCTCACTATGTACTTGAGGCTGAACTTGAATTTCTGATGCTCCTTCCTTTGCCTACCAAGTACTGGTATTGTAGTCACATACTAACTGCCTGTTTTTAACCTTATTCTGCTTTTTTAATAATTAATTGAGTGTTATCGTTTATACTTTCAGTGGGCATTTTCAAAAGTCACATTCGGATCTTAAAATTAGAGCTGTAGAGTTTGCTAGCAGAGAGGTTAGCTGAACATGAGGAAAAGTCAGCAGATGATCTGGCAGCCGGGCACTGTGTTACACATGTGTAATCCTAGGACTCAAGAGGCTGAAACAGGAGCCACTTTAGGAGTTCAAGGCCTGTCTGGGCTAATGAGAAACTATCTCAAAAACACCATTAAAGGAAAATATTGTTAACTGGAGTGGTTAAGAAACCTCCTTGAAAACCCAGAAGTGAGGTGAAGGTTAAAGAACCACATGTTGAATAACTCTCGTGTTACCCATGGTAGAACGCAAGGCTTCAGACACAGTCAGCAAATGGGCAAGGGTTCAGAAAGCCTTGCCTTGTTGTGTGCATAAAGGAATGCTCTTCTGGAAAGGTGGACAGGACAGACATTGGAGCTCTAGTACTAACTGCAGGACTTTATTCTTTAAACAAAAACAAGTTGAGGGATTACATGCAAGCAGCATGTTAGTTCTATTAAGTATACAGTTACCTGAATTTATTAATATCTTTTCATGCTAATGATTTGTAGTCTTTGAGGTTAGTTTAGCCTAAGTTTCTAAAGAGAAATATAATTAGGGCGAGCAGCCTTTTGAAGCTGTTTCCTGAGTACCAAAAGATGGGAAGCCAACAGCTATGTTGGTGGTTATTATTATTATTATTATTATTATTATTATTATTATTATTATTTTATAATAAAATTAGTTTCCTGAAGACTCTTTGTGTATCCTTTAGTAGATGTTAGAAATGGTACTTAGTATAAGGCATTTAAAAATAAAGAGCATTAGCCCTTTGCCACTGTGATACTTTTAAAATAATTATCAGAGTCGGGGTTTCGAGCTCAGGTGTGAGTTTGCAGGTGCAGATGTTACGTGTTTTTAAAATAGAAGTAAAGAGCTGTGACACTGCTTCTAGTTTCAGTTCTTTCAAATCTTCAAGGTGAGACTGTAGAGAGGGGAGGCCTGCTCGCACCCTCCACTGCTCAAGATGGTAGCCGCATTGCAGCCAGCAGCTCATCATTTCATTGCCGTTGGGTCCCCCAACTCTGTAGGGCCCCCAGCTTTGCTGACCAGAACTTACCTTAACTGTGGAATAAAAGGTGATGTGACAGTTGAGTAAAGTAATTCACCAAATGCAAAGGTGAATGCACCGAATAGAGAAATGTAAGCAGTGATGCTAGAAATAATGACTGAAATAGCATATTGTATTACTGAAAATTGTCTACAGATTTGATACAATCAATCCCCATCAAACCCCAATGACATTATGCCTAAAACTCAGACAAAAGCAATATATAATTAACATCAAAGTCCTATAGCCCCCAAACACACAAAGCAATCTTAAAAGGAAAGGGGACAATTCTCAGAGACAACAAAGTCCTTCAGTTGGAATTATATACAGGGCCAAAGGAACAAAACCACCACTATACTTATGTGAAAAGAAAAACTATGGACCAAGGAACCAGAATAGAGCATCCTGAAATAAACAGACAGCAACATAGTCTAGTGATCCACATGGGGCCAAAACATTCACTGAAGAAAAATATTCTCTAAGAAGTTATTAGGAAAACTTAATACAGACAAAATACTGAAATTTGAGTATTACCTCTCACCTTGTACAAACTCAAAATGGATCAAAGACAGAACCAAAACTCTGAAACTACTACAGGAAAACACAGAGGGAGACATTGGAAGATGCACAGTCAGGGACTTTTTGAAGAAGACTCTAAAAGTCTGATGTTTTAGTTAGAGTTTCTATTTCTGTGATAACACACCATGACCAAAAGCAACTTGGGGAGGAAAGAGTTTACTTCATCTTAGGGTTTGTAGTCCATCATTGGGGAGCTCGGGCTAAGAACCTGGAGGCAGGAACCAGAAGAAATGAAGAAATGCTGCTTGATAGCTTGTCCCCTGCTCCCCTCCAGGAGCTTGCTCAGCCTACTTACCCAGGACCACCTGCCAGTGCCTAACACTGACCACAATGAGCTGGGGAGCTGGGGCCTTCCACATCAATCAGGAAAATACCCAGATAGGCTTGCCCGCACGCTGATTTGGTGGGGATATCTTCTCAGTCAAGGTACCCTCCTACTGAATGATTCCAGCTTGTGTCAAGTTGATATAAAACTAGCCAGCATATCCAAATAGTAATAGGAAAACTGGGTATTGCATTGCATGAAATTAGAAGGCAGAATAGGAAAGGGATCAGTCTTCAGCATGAAGAGACAGTCTACAGAGTAGGAGGAAGTCTTCACCAGATATTCACCGAGATTACAATCCAGAGTACAATCCAGGAAGAATTCAAAAGTTAAACATCAAAAGTGAATATCTGAATGAATACTTTTAAAATAATAACAGTATAAGTGGACAATAAATCCATGAGGGAAAAAGTTCAGTGTCTCCAGACATTAGGAAAAGGCAGTTTATCCCAATCAGGATGACTTTTATCAAGAAAACAAGAATTCCTTTGTTTGTGTAGTACCTCCTACGGTTCACTAGGGTGACAAGATGAAGCCACTGGCTGTCAGAAACTCCTTGACATGGATGATGAACACAGCTTCATACCTTCTATGAGAAGCACATGGCCACACAATTAGATCCTTGATGTTCTCAGTGACTAGTGGAAGTCTTAAGAGGTCTGAATCAGTGGTGGGAATGACAAAAAAGCTTTTCCCATGAAGCAAGGCATCTTGACCCAGAGCACAGTGTGCCTGCTGTTGAGCAAGGAGCGTTGTAACAGACCGAGAAGAACTGGAAAAACTAAGCACAAGTTCAGGGATGCAATGTGGATGCCGATCAGAGTGGTCCCAGTGTGGCTGTTAAAAAAAAAAAAAATGGAGAAAAGGTATTCCTGAACTGATTCAGTGATCCCAAAAGAACTAGCAGAACCTGAAAGCTCTTCAGTCTCTCTAAGGGAGGTGATGTTCACCGATATGCTGTGAGAAAGCCATTAAGCAAAGGTTAGAAGCCCAGAACCAAAGTGCCCAAGAACCAGTGTCTTGTTACTCCACGTGTCCTGTGACATAAACATACTGCTCTGAAGAAACAATACATTAAAAATGAGGAGGTGGCTGCAGAGTATGTTGGTGGTTGTTACGGTGCCCTATGTATACAACTGCTCAAGTCTGGCCCCGTCACATACTCTGATCATTGTTGTGTAAACTTTGTTTCTCAGTTATCTCTGATTATTTAATAAAAAAGCTGGACAGCCTGTAGCTGGGCAGAAGAGAAGTAGGCCGGGCCTCCGTTCCTGGGCTTGGGGGTCTCAGGTAGGCACCATGAGGAGGAGAAGAAAGGAAGAAGAGATAAAGGATGTTGCCATGGGGAACTGACCTGATGGACTTGAAACAACCCAGACAGAATATATGGCAAATAACGTGGGGCATGTGGCTGGGAAGTAGCCAGACTAGCATAGAGAATTAGTATTAAAGAATATCTGCCCAATTATTGTGCCTAAAGCTTATTAATAAGTCTAATAGGTCTCTTGTCATATATTTGGGAGCTAAAGCTGGTGATGAGAAAAATCTTCTGAATTATTAAATATCTATGAAAGGAGTATGCTAAACTTTCAAGAGAGTAAGAGAATAAAAGAAGCCAAAGCACGCCAGGAACAGATTCCGAGAGGCATGGGCTCTCCTCACTTAGAGCGTCTGCTCCTTAGTGTGAGTCAAGTCAAAAGTAAGTCTTTATTTTAAACAACTGGACCTTGAAAAATAAAGCAAACAAGCAACGTGGCCATGTACTTGCCTTGCAGTCCTAAAGACTGAGCCCCTGCTAGGATCCATGTGGAAAGAAAAAGGTGGGGACAGGTGTGGTGGCATGTGCCCGTAGCGTAGGGCTACAGGGGCAGATACAGGGAGATCGCTAGTGCCTGCTGCCCGTTCAGTTTAGCCAAAGTGCTGAGTTTAAACTCCGTTGAGAGACCTGCCTCAGACAGTAAGGTGAGCAGTGATTGAGGAAGACACCCAGCTTCAGTACACGTGTATCTGTTCGCACACACAGAGCGTTCCCATGACAAACGCTGGCAGGGGTGGCAGGCGAGGTGGCCCATATACACGGTTGTTACATTGTGGAGATTATTTTGAGTTGCTGCAGTAATTTTTTTAAATACCTTGAGAATTTCACGAAATGTGTTTTGATGGCCCCACTCCTTTCTCCAAGATTCTCCCCTTCTCAGTTAAGCCAGCCATTACAGAAATCAGTATGGAGGTTCTTTTTTTTTTTTTAAGTTTATTTATTTATTTCAATTTATTCACTTTTTAAAAATTCTTTTTTAATTACACTTTATTCACTTTGTATCCCCCCTGTGGTTTCCTCCCTACTCCTGTTCTAATCCCTCCCTTCCTCCACCCTCTGCATGCATGCCCCTCCCCAAGTCCACTGATAGAGGAGGTCTTAGTCATAAGGGAAATGCAAATCAAAACAACCCTGAGATTTCACCTTACACCCAGCAGAATGGCCAAGATGAAAAACTCAAGTGACAGCATATGCTGGAGAGGTTGTGAAGAAAGGGGAACCCTCCTCCACTGCTAGTGGGAATGTGATCTTGTACAACCACTCTGGAAAGCAATTCCTAAGACAACTAGGAATAGCGCTTCCTCAAGATCCAGCCATACCACTCCTAGGCATATACCCAAAAGAGGCTCAAGTACACAATAAGGACATTTGCTCAACCATGTTTGTAGCAGCCTTATTTGTAATAGCCAGAAGCTGGAAACAGCCCAGATGCCCCTCAACTGAAGAATGGATGCAGAAACTGTGGTACATCTATACAATGGAGTATTACTCAGCAATAAAAAACAAGGAAATCATGAAATTTGCAGGTAAATGGTGGGACCTGGAAAAGATCATCGTGAGTGAGCTATCTCAGAAGCAGAAAGACGCACATGGCA
This sequence comes from Psammomys obesus, assembly GCF_907164565.1. NCBI lineage: Eukaryota > Metazoa > Chordata > Mammalia > Rodentia > Muridae > Psammomys > Psammomys obesus. Next base: position 1,638,007 of record NW_026596040.1, on the reverse strand, counting down.
TATACTCACTCATATAGACATATAGTATGGAGGTTCTTAACAAACAACCAGACCACTCTTCAGCACATCCTCACAGGCATCAAAGGCACCTATGAAACTCATGTTTTTTAATGTGGCAGTACTCAGGCTAGTCAAGCCATGGAATCAGCCTAATCATCCACCAGTGCAAGGATGAAGAATAGGTAGCATGTATATATTCTTTGACTGTTGCACCACCACTAAAAATGAAACTGTTAAGCAAAATAAACCAGACTTAGAAAAACAAATGTCATGATTAAACCCATTATTTTGTGCCATTAGTATAAATCAGTGAAAATTAACATAAAAATATCTCAAACCCTGCAACTTGAAAATATTCCAAATTACATTTGCTTTTGTAACATGAGATTTTGAACTTTCTACTTTTTAACCTCGGTAAAACAATTCAGATAAACCATAATTATTACAAAATATTTTTGCATACTTTGAATATGTATGTGCATCTTAAGTAATATCATTTTGAGGAAGGCAACTGCACATTATAAACAGCTTCACTCTCTAAAAAAGTCCTGCAAAGTCATTAACCATACAGCCTCTATTGTAAATTATAGAAACCAATCACTTCTAGCCACCTTCTTACTGCTGCGTTACAAATACCAGAAGTCAGTTTTCAATAGGCAGATATCATGACCCCAGCAAGCAATCTTGATTATCTGAATCTAATGGTTTTCTCTTCGTAAGAAAACGTCAGTCCTTATATTACACTGAATGACTGCAGTGGTTCTTATTTTCACAATAGTTTTCCTGTAAGTGTTGGAGATTTTATATCTCATCATTTTAATTTTTTTAATAAACTCTGTTGACATATCTTAAAACTATTCAATTTTAGCTTGGTGTGGTGCTATATGCCTTTAATCCCAGTATTTAGGAGGCAGAAACAGTCAGATCTCCATGAGTTTGAGGCCAACCTGGTCTCCAGTACATAGAGAGACCCTGTTACACACAAATAATAGTAATAATAATAGTAGTAGTACTACAAATGGGATCTGACAATTATTTTTTCCTGTCTTAGTCCAGAAAATGTACATATTTACAAATTTGTAATTTTCTAGGTTTATAGGTTGTGCTAGTGTCTGGTTACTAAGGCCTCTATACATTTCATAGTGTATATAACAATATTTCCTTATATCTTCCACAGTGAACTATAGATGCTTCATAAAAACAAACTATTGTCCTATTAGTTACACTTAGAGTCCTAAGCACGCAGCATGTTTCCTCACTTCTGATTCAGACCTTGATCGGTATTCCTTGTACCTTTGCTCAGGACTTTCTGATTCAGTCCTCAAACAAGTTGAGGGATTGAGAGCAAAGTGGGGAATAATCCAGAGGAAACAGCTATAATAAATTTTTGCTGGAGTCTTGAAACAAAATCTCCATTCCTTCATCTCTTTCCATTCCCAACATTTGAAATCAAGTTTCCCATTGTGCCCAGCCCTGGTCTGGGCACTTGCAGCCAGATTTACTACTGTGTGGGTTTTTTTGTCTCCCACCCCTCTCCACCCTTTTAACACCCAGCACTAGATAGAGCAAAAAGGAGAGAGGTAAGAGGGGTGATTCTATCATTAGACTACTTCCTGCTGATTAGGGATGTTGTGTTCCTTGGGGCAAGTTTTATCTTCGCCACCAGGATATCTACTTTTTTCTTCTCCTCCCTATTTCTTGCACATGACTATTCAAACCATGATCAACAGCATCCAGCCCCCAACAAGCAACAACCCCTATCAGGGATCTAGCATTTATATATCCTCCGAGAAGTCCCCAGAATTCCAAACTTCACTCACTTGCAGAAACTACCTACAGATGGCAAAACCGCATCTCTGCCAGAGCAAGAGGCAAATCATAGACAGCTGCTGTGAAGCAGCCTCATATCCCCACACCTGGATTGAAACAAAAAACATGTTCCACAATATTTCAATTTTTTTTTTTAAGGAAACCAAAATTACAAAATTCTCACTAGAGGGTTTTTAGTTGTTGTTGTTGTTACTGTTTTGATAATGTACTGCCATGAAACCTTTAGTTGTTATTTCCAACTTCTCTGCAAATGTGATTATCAAATACATGTCCGTGGTAACTTTTGTATCAATATGAAGTCAACATGGAGAATACCAATAGAAGGTAATGAACTCCTGGGCTATAGGTTTCTTGTGAGGAAGCTTCCAAGTTGGTGACTTCGACCCCTGGAACTTGTTTACTAATCTTGTTCATTATCTTCAAAAAATGGAGACTTAGTGTAACCCATTCTCAGATATGATGTAAAGGTAAAATAATGAGATCACTGATATAGAGGAGCATGATATCCTGCGAACCCCACACCAGGTTAGAGTTAGCATCAGTTCATTAACAGGTCAAGTGAAGTAACTAAAAGGAAAGTAATTAAAAAATGTTTCTTCGCATCCCTATTGCAGCTCCCTCCTCCTCTCTTTCTGGTCCCAGTCTTCCACATTCTTCCCCTTTTCCCTCCTCCCCTTCTCATCAGAAAAGGGGAGTGCCCCCCCAACTCATTGGGGCACATCAAGTTGCATCAGAACTAAGTGCATCCTCTTCTCCTGAGGCCCAAAAAGACAACTCAGCTAGGGAAAGTGACCCAAAAGCAGGCAACATGTCAAAGATAACCCCACTCTAATTGCTAGGGAACCCTCATGAAGACTGAGCTTCCCATCAGCTACATATATGTAGGGCATCTAGGTCCAGCCCGTGTATGCTCTTTGATTGGTGCTTCATTCTCTGTGAGCCTCCATAGACCTAGGTTAGCTAACTCTGTCTTCTTGTGGCCTTCTTGTCCCCTCCAGGTCCCTCTGTCCTTCCCCTAGCTCTTATACAAGACCCTCCGAGTTCTGCCTAATGTTTGGCTGTGTGTCTCTGCATCTGTTTGGATCCATTGCTGGGTGAAGCAGTAATTAATTAAAGTACTTAAACTAATTAAAAATTCTTAAAGCATAATGTATTTTCACCTGCTTGATATCTCTTTGTTGTTCCTACTGTTTTGACTGTGGCTGTACTTTTGAATATGCCGTCACTGGAGCCACTTACAACTCAACCATTGCATCATCCTAGACAAACATCAGCTGGATTTATGCCAGGATACGTGATAAAATACATTTTCACTTGCTTCTCCTTTTTTTTTTTTTTTTTTTTTTTTGCTATGAAACTCTGCTGAGTTTGAGCCCAGAGGACTAACATTTCAGTTGATTTCAAAATAAACATTGAAGGCATTTGCTCATATTTATTTATTGTAAATTATATAATTATATATTCTGCAAAAATGTACTTGAAATAGTTTTATCTTTTCTAACAATTCTACATTTTGAATAATGCTTATTCAAGAATATTTAATAACAAGTTGTTATTGAATAATGTCATCTTAATTTCAACTCTTTTGTTAGAAATATACAGTACAAGGTACATACTCTCAGAACAGTTTGCAGAGGTAAGATGTACCTTCTTGTTTTGAAAGAGATGATACTTGCAGTGTTTGATCCTTGTATATAGATGTCTCTTAAAGGACTAGTGATGATTTATGTTATTATTGGCATTCATGTTTAAAAGTAGTCAAAATAAAACTTTGTGATTTAAGAGCATTTGTAATTATTGAGTTAACGGAGTCAGCTAAGTCTTGGGTAAAGCAAAGTTGACATTCATTAAGTTTGCTTACTTTAACATTGCATTATCCCCTTGCGCATTCTTAGTTTGGAAATGTAACTTGCTTAATACATCCCGTAGAATTTGAACTTCCTATGTCAGGGCCTCCACTGTTGCTGCTTGTATTTTCATAGACAAAGCCCTTGAATTTCCTGCCGGCACAGGGGGTGTGGGCGGGTGAGGTGACAAAAGGAGAGCTTCCAGTTTTGCAACAGAGATCAAACAAAACGAAAAACCCATCTGGGTGAAAACAGAAAACATGTAGGGAAAAGGAAACTTCCCTTAAACTGTATCATGTGTGTGTTCAGATGTAAGAACAACTTTCATCAATAATAGTGTGTTGCTTTTTAAAGAAACCTTCAGAGACTGTGACTGAGACCTTCAAATTACAGGACAGTGACACAGTTAAAGATCTCAATAGAACAAGTGAAACAGAAAAATAAGATGACCCAGAAATAAGATAAGTGGGCAAGAATATAGAAAAATAAGACCAGTCTAAGAATTCGAGAAAGAAAATATACAAGACTAAAGACAATAGAAGGAAGGAAATCATCAAAACTAGGGTAGCAGAGACAATGCGGAGATTTTTCTGCTTATTTATTTTGAATTTGAAAGTTCAGTGAAGCCCAGTGTGGTGCTGATATGCCTTTAATCTTGGGCTGCAGGTAGATCTCTGAGAGTTCCACAGCAATACAATGATACCCTGTCTCAGATAAATAAAACTACTACTCATAGAAGTTTTATGAACCAAAACATTTATATATAAGAATAGTTGTGAAGCTTGCAATTTTGGAATTCCTAGCCAGAGCAAGAAACAGAACATAAACAACACCCTGGAGGATTTCAGAGTGACTGTGGAAGATGTCCTCCCACTCTGATCTTCTATGGAAATAACCATTACTGTAACAAATATACTTCGTTTTCTAGCTTTTTAACTAACCTATTTGTATGCACTTAAGCCATTGTTAGTGGACTCATCTCTGTAGAAAACCGTAAAAATTAGCAGAATTGCCAACCGGATAGACACCAGAAGCAGTGGAAGAGAGGAAACAGGATGGGAGTCTACTATAGAGGGTCTTCTGAAAGAATTCACCCAACAGGGGATTGAAGCAAATGCTGAGACTCAGGGCCAAACTTTGGGCAGAGCACAGGGAGTCTTATGGAGGAAGAGAAGGGTGGGAGTAAAGGGACATGGAGGGGACAGGAGCCCCACAAGGAGACCAACAAAACTTAAAGATCTGAGCCCAGGGGGTCCTGCAGAGACTGATGCACCAAGGGAGGATCATGCATGGAGACGACCTAGACCTCATGCTCAGATGTGGCTGATTGGCAGCCCAGTCTCCATGTGGATCTCTGAGAGAGGGGATCAGGGGCTGCCTCTCTCATGAACTCAGTTGCCTGCTCTCTGATCACTAGCCCCTGTTGATGCAGCCTTGCCAGGCCATGGAGGAAAAGGATTCAGGCAGTCCTGATGTGACTTGACAAGCAATGGGCAAATGTCAATAGTGGAGAATTCTGCCATTCAGTGGATGAAGAGAAAGGGATGAGGGGAGGAGGAAGAGAGGGTGGGACTGGGGGAGCTGAGGGAGGGGGCTTCAATTAGGATATATAATGAATAAATTGTGAAGAAAAAAGTTTTGTTTCAAACAATATAGTATTTCATTTACTTTAATGAAAATAAATTGTATGTGGATGTTTTGCTTGCCTGTATGTATACTGTGTGTGTACATATACTGTGCATATACTGTGATGCCATGGAGGTCAGAAGAGGGTGTCAGATCCTACTGGAACTGGAGTTACATACAGATGGTTGTGAGCTACCATGTGGGTGCAGGGAACTGAACCCGGGTCCCTTGCAAGAGCACCCAGTGGTCTTAATCCCTGAGCCAACACTCCAGCCCCTGGTTTACACTTAAATATTCAAAATAGTTTAGAGGGGAACAAAGAAGACAGGTAAAAGAAGCAGAAATCCAGTGTGTGGTTATAATGCTCATCACTGTCAAGGCTGCCAGATGGCCTGTTTCCATTGCATTACCAGGCACAATGCTCCTCAAAAAAGCATCCGTGCCAGTGGAACTTTTACACTAAAAAAAATTTCTCTCAAACAAAAAGCACACTCACCTATTATTTTTAAGTTTTGCCCATGTTGTTTCTAAAATATAAGTGAATTCAGTTTTAGAAGAAACACAGTTACTGTCGTAGGAATATCCTAATTTGAACTATAGTAGTTTACACTTTTTTGGATTCTGAAAAAAAAAAATCTTGTTTTCCATTTTGAAATTTATAGAAGTAAAAACTACATAGTAGCTTATATTGCCTATCTTCTGAATTACTGCGAACATGTATGTGAGTAACAATAGAACATGCAACATGCATATGCTGTAATATTTGCCTGTGTGTATTTACATAACTTACCAAGAGGACTTGTACCAAGAGCGTACAAGAATGCTCAATTTTATGGCCTGACACTACTTCTTTGGCTGTCATTTCACCCTAGTTTTGTGGAATAGGAGATTTCCATCCTACAGTTACTGCCATAGTATAACTAGTCTGTATGGCTCTGCCATAGTTAGCCAAAGATGCATGCATATTCCAAGTTACTCTGCTGTAGTTAGCCAAATATTCGTAGTTGGTATGTGCTAAAAGTGAAACAGCTGTCAGCCTTCCGTGTTGAATCCAACGTCATATATTCCCTTCTCCTGGCCGATGATGTGTAGAGCGTCCAGGGACTGGTGTTCTTCAAAATAACCCGAGTCTTAACTTTCCACGCTGATCCAATGCTTCTTGGATCACAGAATTTGTGTGTCAAGTACCTGTTACCTAATAGTTGAGTTGGATATATAAATTATGATATTTTAGTACCCTTTAAACTGAATCATGAGAATTACGTAGCTTTATCAATCTGTTCAACATCAGCTAACAAGTTAACATGCCCATATTGTTTTTCTAATAGTAGACGTGTCTTCCGTTTGTAGATCCGACAGTGTGATTAGACACTTCCCCCTCAGCTCAGACTGTATAATAAATACTTTGTTTTACTTAAATTAACTATTTAATATTTCTGTTACAGTTTAGAAAATGACTTCCTTGTAGCTGTTCATGTGCAACTTGATACCTTAGTGCAGCAGTGTATCTTATCTTAAAATATACTTTGAAAAGCTCCAGGGCCCAGGACATAAGTCCAGCACACGGTATGCTTCAAACCTGCTCTGAGATCAAGTAAGGTGTTGCGTGCACACGACATGTCTCTGCTTCTGTATCTGTGATGTGTGCTCTCCGTGACTACAGTGTTTTAATGACTCATATGAGTTTTAAAATAAAAATGGGAAAGCCAGTATACTGACTTAACTCAATATAAGGCTCTAAGGAAAATGAAAACACCACTACATGCTTTTGTATCTTTAAATTACAAATGTATTTTTAAAAATAATTTCACAGATAGAGGAGGATGAATTGGAACTGAATTTTCATATTTATCTCAGTAGTGTGGGACCCACGTACTCTTAGAAAAAAATTACCCACCTTAAAGGCTACTACCCTCCGATCCTTACTAGGAAGCTGTCAGGATGGCTGCATTTAGATCCAGGTGGTATTTTATGATACAACTTTGATGAACAAATAGCCTAATTTCTTTATTCTCAGTCCATAAATTAAATAGTATTGTTTATGGAAGCTTCTAATTAGGAGTCTTGACATATAGAGTTAAAACCTGTAATTTGTAATATGGCTTTTGCTGTGATGGGGGCATTTTGTTTTGGTTTGTTTATAACCTATTGAAAATCTTTTCAGCCTTTAAGTAGCTTTTCCATCCCCTCTAAAGACTACTTGTTTACCTCTTGATCTAGTAATGGGGAATACTAGTAAACGTGTCCCTTCCTGTCTTTCAAGTGTGTACTTTGTTTCTGTGAATACTGAGGAATCAAGGGGGGAACCAGAAGAGACTCATCCAGTAGTAGATTGGCACAGCAGAAACCAGCACCTCACAATAACATGAGAATTAAGCTTTAGCAATTGATGGGATAAAGAATGTGGTCTCAAGACTGTTCTGAGGGATTTCCCTTTGCTTTGTGGATTTTTCTTTCCTTGCACTAAATGTAGACACACTATCCTGGTTTTTTTTTTTTTTGTTTTTTTTTTTTGTTTTTTTTTTTTTGTTCTTATAGGTATATCTGGAAATTTTTGAAGCTTTTAGCCTGAGATATGCATTAGTTTGTAGACTATCTGAAAACTTAACGCAGTTGTAAAATAACTAACTCATTGCCTTTAAAAGAAATAGGATTGATTACAAGTGAACACAGGGAAATTCCTGCTGTTACTTTGTTACTTTATGCTCCTTGATTTCAAGATCACTGTTGTGCGACCTTTTCATAGTGGGAGTACTGGTTCACAGTGTTAATTTAATGTAAGAAAACGCCCAGAGGGCTGTAGGCAAGCAGGAAGACATGATTGGACTTTGCTAATTGTCTAACTTAAAGCCAATGTGTCAGACTCTGTGCTGTTCATAACCGTGTCTGTGTCATAAGATTTTGTTATTCTACTTACTTCTTCTCATAGAACACACGGTGGTACTAAGCTGCAGGGTTATACTTGTATTGAGTATAATCTCATAAGCACCTATCATATTAAATGCTTCAAATTCTTTCCCAGGTCAGATAGGATATTTTATTTAGCATATTTATGCTTTTATTATCTTTATTAGAACCATATACAAGAGGCCCATTGTGTAAAGAGTTGCAACACATGAACCCCGTGCCTCTTCAAAGAAGTTACTAGTAGAAGGAGCACACAAACCTATCAAAAGGTACCCAGGCCACCCATGTGAAATGTTACATGGCATTGTGAGCCCCAAAATCTTGTGGTTCGGAGATGCCACAGTAGATGGCAGGATAGGGTCTTACCAGGACTCCCAGAACAAACACGGCACACACTAGGCACTTCGTTAATACTTATACAACCCAGGTTCTCTGAAATGGTACACCAAATGGTTTGTTTATATAGAAAGAAACATGAGCTCATGCTCCACTGCTGGCTTACCCTGTCTGTCTTTTCACCGCCCCGTCGCCCTGCCCTTTGCCACCAGGGCATCATGGTAGGCATGGGACAGAAAGATCCCTGCATGGATGACGAGGCCCAGAGCAAGAGAGGTATCCTGACCTGAAGTGTCCTATCGAGCATAGCGTTGTCACCAGCTGGGACGACGTGGAGAAGATCTGGCATGACACCTTCTGCAGTGAGCTGCATGTGGCCTCTGAGGAGCACCCTGCGCTTCTGACCAAGGCCCCCATGAACCCCAAAGCTAACATAGAGAAGATGATGCAGCGCAGATATGTTTGAAATGTTCAGCACCCCAGCCATGTACGTGGCCATTTAGGCAGTGCTGTTTTGGTACGCATCTGGGTGCACCACTGGCATTGTCATGGACTCTGGTGACGGGGTCACACATACAGTGCCCATCTACAAGGGCTACGCCCTTCCCCAAGCCATCTGTGTCTGGACCTGGCTGGCCGGGACCTGACCCACCACCTCATGAAAATCCTGACTGAGCAGGGCTACAGCTTTACCACCACGGCTAAGCAGGAAATTGTTCATGACATTAAGGAGAAGCTGTGCTATATTGCCCTGGATTTTGAGCAAGAAACGGCTGCTGCATCCTCCTCCTTCTTGGAGAAGAGCTATGAGCTGCCTGGTGAGCAGGTGATCACCATCAGCTGTGGGCGGCTCCTGTGTCCGGAGGCGCTCTTCCAGCCTTCCTTCCTGGGCATGGAGTTGTGCAGCATCCATGAGACCACCTTCAACTCCATCATGAAGTATGATGTGGACCTCTGCAAGGACCTGTATGTCAATACAGTGCTGTCCGGTGGTTCCACCATGTATCTAGGCATTGCTGACAGGATACAGAAGAGATCACAGCCCTAGCACCCAAAACAATGAAGATTATGATCACTGCTCCTCCTGAGTGCAAGTGCTCAGTCTGGATTGGCGGCTCCATCCTGACCTCTTTGTCCACCTTCCAGTAGATGTGGATCAGTAAGCAGGAATATGACAAGTCAGGCCCCTCCATTGTCCACAACAAACACTTCTAGATGGCTGAGCAGGTGCCAGCCATCTGCTCCATGAGCTGATTCTGAAGTATCGATTTTCCCCAGCAAATGTACACACCTCATGCTAGCCTTAGGAAACTGAAATAAGCCTTTGAAAAAAAAATTTGTCCTTGAAGCCTGTATCTGATACCAGCACTGGATTGTGGAACTTGTTGCTGAATTTTGACCTTGTGTTCAAGTTGCCTGTTCCCTTGGTATATGTTTAATACCCTGTGCATGTCTTGATTTAGTCCTTAGTCCATGTGACTCGGTCACTTGGTGGCTGGGGAGAGCACCCCGTGGAAGAGACACCCCAGCCTGGTGGATCAGTGTGAGCACCATGTAGTGGTCTGTACAGGGAATTACTGACAGCTGGCTGCCAGGACTTCTCGAGGCTGGCAAGGGTCCTGACTTGCTGGTCTAAGAGGGTAGGAAAGTCCGAGCCTTAGGGTCCAGTTTCTGTTCTGGTTTTTTCTCTCCTGACCACCATGGGTTGTTGCTTTTCTTGAGTTGGGAACATTTATATTGACACCTGTAAATGTATTCATCCTTTTAATTTATGGAAGATTTTTTTTGTACTCAATTCTTTAAGAAATGACAAATTTTTGGTTTTCTGCTGTTCAGTAAGAACATTAGCCCTAGCAACATGTCATTATGTAAAGAAAAGTCTGCAGTAACTGGAGAAGGAAGGAAGGAAGGAAGGAAGGAAGGAAGGAAGGAAGGAAGGAAGGAAGGAAGGAAGGAAG